>NC_058041.1:15101088-15370375 GCF_019176455.1 Solea senegalensis
TCAAAATCAGACCACGCATTGGAAAACTTTCAAAGTACTGACGGATACCCTCTCTGTGGAGCTAAACTTCAGAGTTAAATGGGTTAACTGGGAATGATTCTCATCAGAGTCTTCATTTGACCAAAAACAATAGCCAATTAACAGGCTTAAATAGATTGGGAAGATAATGACGATAGCATCCCATCTGCTCCTTTCTTCTTCTTCTTTTCCTCTCAAAGGTGCAGTAGCACACATTAGTTTTGAATAGTCTCCACTTTCTGGCATTAGTCTCTTGCTGCCATTCAATTTTAGACTCATTCGATAAATGTCTGCTGAACAAAAGATTAAAACAAATTGTGGTTTTTGTAATAAAAAATAGTGGTTGATTTGTTACCAAATTATAGAGATTATATTATGGTGTGAGCTTATTGAAAGATGTTACACAGTGAGGCAATAAGTCAGGTTGGTTCGGGGTTGTGTGAGGCACTGACGCACACTGTCAACAGAGACATGAAAGGCCGTGGTATACTTCTGTGCACATGCCGCATGCTCCGAAGTCAGCGTCACGTATCGTGAACCGTGGTATACTCGCTCGTCAGGGTAGCTGTAGTATCTGACTTCACCATCAAGTGGCAGCACATGTCTGGACAGCAAAGAGGAAGAGGACGATGCTACAGCTTCCTCGGACACGTCTGGTTCAAGGGTCGCCACGTCGAGGCTCGGATGACCTTGGCCTGGGGTTAATACTCCACCCACCGGTGGGGCAAGAATTCGGTGCGTGCATGTGCTGTCCACACGCGGTCCAAAATCTGGGCTGCACGCACGGCCTGCACGTTGCACGTTGATGGAGCAAATCGCACCATGTGCACGAAGCGCGTTGGGTCCATGCATGCTGTGCACGGATTTAAACCTGGGCCTTTAGCCTGCTATGACTACAATATCTTCAGAAATTGTTCACCACATTTCATTTTTTAAAAGCCTTTTCTAACTAGAAATCTAAGATTGTATAGTGTTCACTCTCCAACGAGAAAATCAGCAGTCTTGGCTCTCAGGGGCACAGGAGCTGCTGGTTTACTGCTGCTTTGTTTGGCAAGTCCATGTCAGTGAAGTAAATCCGAATGAAGGATTCCAAACAACGAAGTCACAAAATAACACATTTGGACTCATAAATGGAGGCAGCAGTGGATCAACAACTTCTCTGTGAAGGCATGTGAAATCACTGATTTTCTGTATAAGCTTTGGTGCAGGGAGAGAGTGGTTGACAAGGCAACACAAACTTTACTTTAGAGCATGTATCATGGCCAGAAAAATGTGCCTGTATTAAAAAAACACACTCAAAATCCACTGGTAAATCTGCCACCATGGAGCACAAAATGCATTGCTGGCATTACGAGTGGTCCAGGAACACCTGACACCTGAAGTTTAAAGTTAGTTAGTTAGTTTTTTTATTAATCCCCTTAGGGAAAGTATTCCTCTGTGTTTTGACCCATCCTAGAATTAGGAGCAGTGGGCTGCCACACTGAGTAGCGCCCGGGGAGCATTGGGGGTTGGGTACCTTGCTCAGGGGTACCCCAGCCCTTTTTGGCCGGGTGGGGATTTGAACCGGTGACCCTCAGTCGCCACGGGCTGCCCCGTGGCCAAGTGGCAGCGACCCTCTGGTTACAAGTCAAGTTCGCTTTCCACTTGGCCACGGGCTGCCCCGTCACCACGGGCTGCCCCGTCGGCCGTGTAAAGAAGTGGTTGTATCGCTCACAGATGTGGGTGTTGTATGTTTTGTAAAGATGGCCAAGATGGACAGTGAGGGATGCTTGACCCTTGTGCCACCTCACATTATTAACTGCACAGAAGGAGCAGCAGAGAAGACAAGAAGAGGAGGTGAAAGGGTCGGAGCAGGGTAATGTGTAATAATGTGACACACATTTTAAAATATGGAAGTCTTCCACTGATGGAAAATAATAGGAGGTTGCACTCGGCCTCAAATCGTTATCGTACTATGTGGGTGGAAATGCTGATCAGATCAATGGAGAAGCCTGTAATTGATTGATTGCTGGAGTAAAGAGGTCAGTCAGGCAGATCACTTGCGAGTGTGAGGCCAGTTTGTCATCATTTATGGACGCTGAGTGATGATGTGACCTGTGGAACCTGTCGTTATTCAGCTGTCACATGTAGAGAGAGACACAAAGGGGGGACAGATGGAGCGTCAGACAGGAGGAGACGGCGAAAGAGACAGACAGACAGATGGGGAATCATTTTATCTTACAGCATGCAAAAAGTTGACTTTCTCACCAGTTTTGTAATAATAGAGAGCCCGATGTAAACACATCGCACATGACGGCTGATGTGGTGAGACAGAAAAAGCAGAGACAGACGGACAAGGAAGTGGGTAAACAGTAAGGAGAGCGAGGGGAAAAATCACCTCTTCCGCGCCCTTTTCACTCTTTTGACACTCATTTCCTTCTCTGTCCCTCTGCTCCTTTCTCCTCCTGTGTGGCTGAGGGCCATGATTACAGCCGTGATGGAGTTCAGAAGGGCTTTGTCTTGTGCAGTCTGTTATAATATGCTTTTTATGAGATATTACTCGTAAATAATTCATACACTCAGTCTCACGGACGCACAAACACAATTATGCATCAGCACGCATATACTGTTAGCCCCCTACACACACACACACACAGACGCCAATGGATATTCTCACATTCACCTAACTGGCAACAGGGCATAAAATAGTTTTCCAGTTAAAGGGATAATACGGCCATTCTTCAAAGCAATTGTGCATGGAACAGCCTATCAGCAAAATTGCAACCTCAGCTTTATTTTTCATGGTTTTATGGTCTTAAGTTCTTATTTTTTATTCATTTTACTGAGTCGTGCATCAGAATGAAGAACAGCGCACACAAACCTGCGATATCACACAGGCAAGCGCTTGTTTATCCAGTGATCTCCACACATTACCATCTACTTCATTTCAATTGGACGATCAGACGCAGCCAATTCTTTGTGCGTCACTGCGCAAAACCGTTACACAACCCATTCAAAGTGTCTCCCTGACTTCCTCTTGTGGTGTCATGTACTGGAGATTGATGACACATACTGGAGGGCAGGAATCCATGGTCATAAAAGGAATAATCTGGGATTTTCAACTGGTTGTGAGAGGTACTGACACACCAGCGTCTTACAAACAGCTAACACTGTTCCACGTGCTCCGTGTGCAGGAGGGAGGCAGGCACATGCTCTGTGAAATCATCATATGGAGAAACCAGGGAAAAACTGATTTTAATCACTTAAAAAAGAGCTAAAAGCAAAACTAAACTTTTTTTTTTCCAGGTCAAAACCAGTGTATATGGGAATTTAGTAATTTTCCAGGTAAAGTATTCACATTCTACATCTACTGCCTTGGAATCTTGCCATTGTCCTTTTTGGGTCACGGGTACTGGTCACATGATCTGCTCACCCTCTTGACTAATCACTGCAATGCTGACGCAGTCTTCCAGTTGTAAAACAAACTCTTGTTATGAAGCCTCAAGGTTTGCGATTTCCCCGGCATTGTCAGTTTTTGAAAATGGAAAGTCACAGACGTCGCCTGCAACATGAGTACGTCATACAGGCCCACTAAGATGGTACTTAAAGCTGCAGTGAGTAACGTTTGTGTCACTGGTGTTTGTGATGTTAGCATTCTGCCTCTATTTGATCTTCATTAACAGAAAGGGCCTCTGTCAAGCAATACTATCAGACCTGACTGTTGGGGCAATTGTGTGTTCAGAGCAGGCAGACGACAAGAAGCATTTATCCATTTAAACTGCTGAATGACCGGGTTTTTGAGTGGTACAATTCACTTTGGACACTTTCCATGTGTGCTTTTTTGTGTGTTTTTTCTTCGGTTTGTAGCCGTCTAGCTTTACGTGTGAAATATTGCTGTTGCCAGCATTTGTCTTGGCATAAAAATGATTATTGCTGTATGCTGTGTGGAACTGAGAAACAGAGAGTCATGTCCAATGCCACGAAAAACAACGTCCAAAAACAGCAGGAGAGTCCAAATAAAAAGAGCCAAGGGTCCCACAGACAGTGTGGAAATCCACAACAATGTATTTCCCTTCAGGCTCCAGTAGATCCTCTAATCAAAGGTGGTTGAGGCATTAATTCCCTGTATCTTTTTGCTTCCTTACACTTCTGTTCTTCACCATCACCAACCGTGGTCTCACTCATTTCCACCTCAAATACAATAACACAACTATTGTATGTGTTAAAACTAAAGGCAATCTGGGAGAAATTATAGTTAAATAATAGTTAAAAAAATATTTCCAAATAATTTGGCATTTTTGAGTGTGCCCAATTAAAGCAACTTCCAAAAGAACACAGTTAAGTTCTTCAGCTTGAAACAGAGGGAAATTCTCATATTTTTAAGCGTGTAGCAGACACTGAACGACTACATGTCACAAAATATTGAGTAATATAAGAAGCCACTTGCAATTCTCTTACACAAGCATATGATATCTGAATAAATAATTAACAATAACTGAAACTTTCTTGCATAAATACTCTGTACTGTTACCCCACCCTCATGTTTGTGGTTGCTCTGTTGTTTATACTATTATGAAATACAAAGTGTGTTTTATTACATTACTGTATTGTGAAGACAAGTGCCTGAGAAATGATAAAAAGCAGTCTCCACAATAAAAACCACTGTACACCCGACTGTTCCACTTACATGTCATGAACTTTACAAAACAAGAAAATAGACGTTGGGCGACAAATCAGTTGGATTTGTTAGTGAAACTTTTTTTCCCCCAGTGTGACACGTTTCATTTTCATCATGACACTTTGCCTCAGGCAACACTTGTGGTCTCCCGAGCTTTTCATTTCACATATCAGCCACTTCTGTTACAATGTGTTTCCAAGGATTGATGACGGGTCGTTATCAAGGGAAGATCATACCTGTCACAGCCGAGTGGTGACGCCTGATCTGCATACATGACCCGGGGAGATACTGGGCAGAAGGTGCCTAAAAAGAAAATTGCTGCACTGGTCAACAAGCACTAGGTTGGAATCTAATAGAATTGAAGCGCACACCATGAGATGGAGAAATGACCGAACTACATTTAAAATCATTACTTTGTACATATAAAGAAATCAGAAATAATTACAGTTGTTTTTTGCATTTGCATAGTTTGTACAACACTAACCTGAGTTTGTTATAGAAATAATAAAATACTATTCATGTACTGAATTTATGCAACGCACACATTCATAATAATTATTATATACATAATGATGAGCTCCTCCAATGCAATTACATACAGTGGAGTCAAAAATATATGATGAAAATCATGAAAATGGAACAAATTCAACCATTTAAACAATAGCAATAACAATATTTTTTATTTTTATTTTGAGCCAGTATGAATGTGAACACAATGTGAACACATGCTGAAAAAAAAAAAAAAACCCACACACAGTGGGTCTGAAGTCAGCTCTCCTTCATGTTGTAAATTGTCACACTGTAGCTTATGATGGGACATGAGAGTATCATTGTGATGAGTATAAGACACAGCAAAATATAGATAAGGTGAGAAAGTGGAAAGGGAACTTGGCTTGGGACTGGAAGGCTGATGGCTCAATTTCCCTCCAGGTGAAGAGCCTGAGCAAGGCACCCATCTGTAAAAATCTCTGTCATGTGTGGGAAGCATCCACTATGGCAATATCTGTGTAAGACTATTCATGTGCTCATCCATATAATCTATATTGTTACTATATAGCCCATTTCTGATGTAGATCTGACTTAATGAACTACAATGTTACAAAATAACACATTTGAGAATGTACTAATGGAGGCATCAGTAGAACCACATCCTTTTACACTTTTTCAAATTTCTCCATGGACTTTGCTGTGGGGACAGTTTAGAAAGCAACACCAACTTTATCTCGCTGTCTAACAGCGAGATAACAGTTTCTATTGGACTGCTGTCTTCTGGTCAGAGATCTTGGAATGCTATCTCCTGCTCCAGTGTTTACAGACCCAAATGCTCCAAGATTCCATTTCCCCTGCACTATACAGTCCATGAATGCCATGTTCCAGTCGTTCACCTTCTCTAGTCGTTCACCTTGCCTTGGTCCCCTTGGACATTGGGCAACGTCCAACTCTCGTGTTTGCAGTTCCTCTCTTTTCTAAGATAGACACCTTCTCTTATTACAGTCATCCAGAGAAACTGCATTGAGAGAAATAGTTATTGCATATATGTATATATATATATATATATATATATATATATATATATATATATATATACATATATATATATATATGTATATTTCCATATCAAAAATCCCTGTTAAAATTCATATGCATAAGAAGTGAACAACAGGTGAGCACTGTCCACTTCAATATTAAGGACGCAGACTCGTCTCATACTTTTGCACTGAGTGTATTTATGCTGCCTTTCTACAATCCTACATTAATGTACCGCACTCTCAGGGACACTGTAAATGACTTTGCTTTATACTAAGCCCCAAGGACATTTTTTAAATTACCAACCACACACACACACGCAAATGTGAACAAACATAATACAGTTGCACTGGCTGAGAAAAAGGAGGAAAAACTCTCTACTCTGTACAACCAACATTACTTTGTCTATTTATTGGCAGAAACTGTGAATGTCAAGATACAAATTAGATTTGTTTTCTCCCTCATAAAATAGTAATAATAATAACAACATATATATATATGTATATACATATATATACATATACATATATACATATATACATCAGCCATTTTACATCACAGCACAAAGGAGTTGTAGAACCAGCTGCTTTCATAAGTAAGTTCAAATGTGTTCCAGTCATTCTGTGCTTGGAATCCTTTATTTGGATTAACCAAAAGGATGCATAGTTTACATACGATGCAGCAGTAGAGAAATGTATATTTTATAAATTGAGCCTCTTTTGAAGCGCTAATATCGGTTATTCTTTGCGTCTCAAACTGTCTGTGTTTGGAAACAGAGGACGACGCTCTTCTAATATCACTATGAACAAGCTTTTGTAAAATTAGCATCGGATAAAACTCGAGTGAGAAAAGTTTCAAACACATTTCTCTTTTACATCGTCTCCCTCATGCAAATCTGCTGTTGGTTTTTTTTCCCCCCGCAGAAGATGAGAAACAAAAACAACCACCTTTCTCAACTTGTCAACCTTATTTTGCTACATCCCTGCATGAACCCGGGGTGAAGATGTCTGCATGTGTTTGTGACATTAATTAGAAGTGAGTGGGACTAATAAAAGAAAGGAACAATTCGGCAAGGATGTCGGAAAAAAAAATAATGTATCCAGCAAATTAATAATGCGCCCAGAGGCAGATTGTTGTTTTGGAGAATTCAAAGTAACACGAGGGCAGCAGGTCTCACTTCAGCTAAAGATAACGTGCAACAGCACTTTCATTCCAGCTATTATTGTGCGTGCACTTACAGACATTTAAAGATATTTTTAAAAATATGTACGAGCCGATTCTACAAAGTTATGATTGCCCCTCCTTCTTTTGTTGACGAAGATTTACATGCAACATTTTAGCACAGCCATACACATCGCTAAAGTTTCTAGGGACTCTGGGGGCCCGAGGCAAAGAGGGATATTGGGGGGCCCTCTTTGAACCAGGACTTCAGGTAAAAAAGGTAGGAAAATGAATAATCATATTAATATATAATAAGATTTATATTCATTGATTGGGAGTGAGAGGAAAACCATGGCAAATGGAGAGAGATGGGAAGAGGTAAATTGGAAATCGAGGCACAAAAAAGAGGGTTTTCTACGGTGTCTTATTGTGAAAAAAAAGACATTTATAGTGACACAAAGTGGCAGATGCTGTAAATGCTGAAGGTCAATGGTTCTGCTCCACAACAGCGCACACTTAAGTTCCACTTCTCTGCACACTGAGGGTTTAGAGGGAATAATAGCAAATAGCCACCGCTTATGTGGGCAGTCACTGTTACCTGCAAGTGAACGGTTTGAGGAGGGAGACATTGTAAGAGGGTCGTTTGCCAAATTGGAGACGGTTTCTGTCCACACTGGTGCTGGAGCCAGTGTGGCACAGAGATCCAAGAGAACAGGAACCGGCTCACCATCCATTCATCAACACTGACTATAACAGATCTGACTGTTCTCTGAAAATGATCTCCTTCTGAAGCTTCCGTCTGCCTCATCCTCATCCTCTGACAGAGAAAAATCAACCATTTATAATAATAACAATAGTAATAATACATTTGATCGTCAAGTTTTTTTTTTTATATAAATCTCATTGCGTCTAAAGTGGCGTATGCAAACTTAATGGTGTCCCTCTCAACCATCTATGGCTCTGAATAATTAAATGTACTAAGCTTAAATACCTCTCACTGATGCGGAAGTAGCACGAACAAACTGTTTTTTATTCAATCTTACAAACTTTTCTTTAGTAAACTATACAGAATATAAACTCGACTAATTGCCTCCAGCTCGTCAGCTTAGCAGTGGTGTCAGCCGGGGTCAAATACAAAATAGTAACTCAAGGGTTATGAGTCAAACTTATAAACTGATTTTTTTGTTTGTTTTGTCTTCTGCTTACTTCACTATGAAAAGGTCACTATTTGGTTGAGGCGCGGAAAAGAGTACAGCCACTGTGTTTAAATGACATGAGAAAAATATGAATTATAATGTTGTAAACATGTGAGTGCAACTGGAAAAGTAACAAAGTGGATTTCTCAAAGTCGGACTAGCACACTAGCACATTAGTGTGTGACAGAAGACGCTAGTACACAAAACAACAGATATATCATCACGATATTTAAGTCAGGATACGATATTATAACAATAAGTCACAATACGATATTATCACGATATTTAAGTCACAATACGATATTATCACGATATTTAAGTCACAATACAATATCATCACAATATTTATCCACGATATTATCGATATTTAAGTCACACCACGATATGATCACGATATTTAAGTCACACTACGATATTATCACGATATTTAAGTCACAATACAATATCATCACAATATTTAAGTCACAATACGATATTATCACGATATTTAAGTCACAATACGATATTATCACAATATTTAAGTCAGGATATGATATTATCAAGATATTTAAGTCACAATCGATATTATCCGATATTTATCACAATACAATATCATCACGATATTTAAGTCACAATACGATATTATCACGATATTTAAGTCTGTCGATATCATCACAATATTTAAGTCACAATCACGATATTATCGCGATATTTAAGTCACAATACGATATTATCGATTTAAGTCGCGATATATTATCCGCGATATTGAAGTCACAATACAATATATATTAAGTCACGATATTATCCGCGATATTTAAGTCGCGATGATATTATCGATATTTAAGTCACAATACGATATTATCACGATATTTAAGTCACAATACGATATCATCACAATATTTAAGTCACAATACGATATCTTCACGATATTTAAGTCACAATACGATATTATCACGATATTGAAGTCACAATACAATATTATCCGCGATATTTAAGTCACAATACGATATTATCCGATATTTAAGTCTACGATATTATGATATTTAAGTCTGTCACGATATTATCACGATATTTAAGTCACGATATCATCACAATATTTAAGTCTGTCACGATATCTTCATAAGTCCGATACTATTATTTAAGTCACGATCGATATTATCCGATATAGAAGTCACAATACAATATCGTCCGCGATATTTAAGTCACAATGATATCATCAATATTTAAGTCACAATACGATATCATCATATTTATCACAATGATATTATCCGATATTTAAGTCATATCATCACAATATTTAAGTCACACGATATCTTCCGCGATATTTAAGTCACAATCGATATCATATTGAAGTCACAATACAATATCTCGATATTATCAATATTTAAGTCGCGATCACGATATTATCACGATATTTAAGTCACAATAGATATTATCATATTTAAGTCCGATATCATCACAATATTTAAGTCACAATACGATATCTTCCGATATTTAAGTCAAGATACTATCACGCTATTTAAGTCGCGATCGATATTATCCGCGATATAGAAGTCACAATACAATATCGTCCGCGATATTTAAGTCACAATCGATATCATCACAATATTTAAGTCACAATCACGATATCATCCGAATCACAATATTTAAGTCATGATACAATATTATCACAATATTTAAGTCACAATACGATATTATCACGCTATTTAAGTCACAATACGATATTATCACAATATTTAAGTCATGATACAATATTATCACAATATTTAAGTCACAATATGATATCATCACAATATTTAAGTCATCTCATCTTTCACTCAACTTCTACTGCTCTATCCTCCACATGAGGGGTGCCAGGGGAAGCTGGTGCCAATCCCAGCTGACACATGCTAAACTGCAAACTGATTAACACTAAAAAGACAAAATGGACATACTGCCACCTAGTGTAGGGGAGGTGCGCGCACATTTCAAAAATGGAAAACTTCACGTGGGAGTTTATTGGAATTAACGGGAATAAACTGCAAATGTTCAAAATCGAAGGTCGGGAACACAAATATAGTTGTTAAATAGAGACGAGAAGGACAGTGGCGGTTTGAGCAGGACACAGCTCAACTTTACTGTGTATGGAAAATGACAGAGTGATGTGTTTTATTGTAAAATGACACTGCCACAAGCTGTGAGTCCAGAGTGTGCACTGTAAAAGTTGATGAGCTGCATCTGCTGATGCCCTGGTTCACTTCGACTAATTATCCTAATTACTCTGAATGAATGTGGTAGTGATTTATTGATCCGTGAATGCCCCACATAGCACCTTTGAGCTAGGTGATGGATGGATGGACGGACGGACGGATGGATGGATGGATGGCAGGAGGTACAGTGAGTAGTTAAGTGGCAGTGCAGGAGAAGAGTGAGAGAGCATAAATCCCTGTGGTGTTCACAGCACGAGGTATTAGGTATTAACATCCTCATGTTGCCTTTCATTTCCATGATAGGAGAAAAATGTGCTGTGAAGCAATTTATGTGTTTGTGTTTGAACGTATGTGTGTGTGTGTGTGTGCAAGAAGGTCATCCCGTGATTACTTATTGATCTGAACCACCCGTATGCTCTAACATCTCTTCATAAATATTTAACCCCAGACTGACTGTCTGTGCACGTGTGTGTGTGTGTTTGTCTATGAATGTGTTAATAAATATTCATTCAGAAAAAACAGCATGTTGTATATGCAGTGGGAAGATCAATGTCTCTACATCAAAATGAAGAGGGCAGCAGCTGTTTAAATACGAGCTATAAAACTTCACAGGTAATGACTGAATGAATGAAGTTCATTCAAACTATTTTACAGTTTACTTTGAATTATCTTAGTATTTTAGCATGAAGACTGGACAGTCGTAACTATCCTATAAGACCATATATTTCAGTGACTTTAGTAACAGTTTTATGGTAAATTAAATGAGCAAAATGAGCAAGGTAAAACAGAATTAGAAATGCTTTATTGAATTTACTTAAAGATTGCTCCAGGGGTCTCAAACTCAAATGACCTGGTGGCCAATGACGCGGTCATGTGAAATGAAATTCTGCTTGCCTCGGCACGGTTTAGGTTGGTTTTCCACTACAAAATAGTACCTACTCAATGTGAGCGGTAAATGCTAAATACACCAGACTCATCTGTTCAATATTGAGATTTTCCCTGGTAATAGTTGGAGATTAACGCAAGTTTTTTTGGGATCGTAAAGTCTTTTTAACTGATGTACAGTTCGGCATTGTTCGGGTTGATTCTTGCGTCGGACGTTGAGCTCGTGGCGGCATGCTGAGACGAGTCGAGTTGAGCAGCTGGAAACACGCCATTAGTTTCCCTATATATGTATGTATGTGTTTATATTATATATATGTGTATGTATATATATATGTATATATATATATATATATATATATATATATATGTGTGTATATATATATGTGTGTATATATATATGTATATATATATGTATATATATATTACATAAATGCTAATTTACAATTGTTATTATAATTATAATTTTGAATCTGTGTAATCGTACAAAAGAATTGTGTCGAGTGATTAAATCGATATGTGAAAGTTTGAGGAGCTGAAAAGTTTTGCAAATGGTTTTTGTACATTTTTTGACAACATTAAATCTCAAAGGCGTTTAATAATTGTTGACTCAAATAAATGGCAAAGAGTGAATTAGAGGCACACTTCACTGCACCCTCACTATTCACACAAGATAAAGGGAATAATCACAAGGGCCTAAAAATGTCTCAGGAACTAACTAAATCTAACAATGACAAGCTGAAGGAGAGAAGAACTCCAGCACTTTTATAAGAAGATTTTATAAATGTTTAATTTATAACGAGATGCAGTCTAAAAGGTGACCCGTGTAATATTGCTCAATTAAATTCCACTAATTAGAATGGATACAGGTACAACAAATATTAAATTATTATTAAATTGCACACAAATGTGTCTTCAATATCATCTAACTGACTGTTGACTGTTTTTTTTGGTGCTTTTTGGGGCAGGTGCAGTATTCGTTCTATTCCATGTTATTTATATACAGTGAATTAAATGATTATAGGTGATTTGTCGTCACTGACCTGCTGAGTATTCTTCTGCATGTGATGTTTTCCTCTACAGATATATTTGTGATTGATTGGATTACATACAGGGTATTTATATATCAAATAGATGTACATTTTCACCAGGTGTGCAAAGGCTCTCAAAAATGCGATTAATTTAAAAATAATAATAACAATAATAATAATAATAAGAAGAAGAATAATAACTCCTTGAGTTTCACGCTAAGCGCTTGGACACTAAAATTACCTTAAATTACATTAAGGCTGCAACGATGGGTTTAATCGGTTTTATTTTCTGACATTTTTCTGAGTGAACAAGCACTCTAATTCATCAAGAAAATAGTTGCAGCCTTAAATTAAATCATAACAATTAGAGCCACGTTATCTCTTGCTCCATCTTAAGCTAATTTGGCTATACCAGTGTCTGAAGTAGACGTATTTAACGTTGGCAATAATGGTGTTACTTTGCGAGCTCAATATTTCCTCAGGTGGTATCAAAGGTTTGAGAATAGCAGCAATGATTGCGCTGAAGTCACAAAACAGACCGTTTTCTTTTGTTTTGGTTCATAAAAACGAGCCAAGTGAACTTTGAACTGTGACGTATTTCCAAATTTCACATATAATCTGATTTTAAACATGTTTAGTACTTTTTGCTCAGATAAATAAAACACACTCTCTATATAGCCTCTGTATATACTGTATATTTAAAAGCAGCCAAAATGCTCTGTGTTCTAAGGGTTAAAACCTAAATCCACTGTGACACTAACATCTTCTCCTCTGAAGGTCAAGTCTTTCATTGTTACTTTCCGTCCCAGTAAACAGTCAAACTTTCATGCATGTTGTATTCATATTTCCAAATCAGGAGCTCAAGTAGAGCTGGTGTAATTTGTGTGAAAGAAAGAAGAAGATTAAGCGGCCGATGTTGTTGTCGAGACGCGGGATACACATTTAATCAGAATTCACATCTTCTGCTGCTCGTCTCATTTTGAGGTTGTAATGGCCATGGGACGTGAACACAAATTACGTTGCCAATCAAAACTGCCGTGTTTTGCCCTCTCGGCCAACAAGACATGATTAAAGATCTTCGACTTTTATTTATTTATATCTTTGGTTACTCATAAATAAGTTGAAAGGCAAAGCTAATTATATTCTACGAGAGATTCCAACTGATTCCGAGTCAATATGCAGATTCAAAATCCGACCACGTTTTAAATGGGACTGTTCAGGCTTGCTGCCTGACTGTGCTGAAATGTTCCATCTGCTGACCTCAGCTTGCTCGTTGAAATGTATTATTAAAAAAAACTTTAAACTATAGCTGGACGTCTAAGGGCCCGTCCACACGGAAACAAGTTTAGGTGAATACATACATTATTTTTTTTTTTTTTATGTCAGAAAGGCAGCGATACGGCGTTTTAGGGGACCACAAACACAGGAATAAGGTAGTTTAGGATGATGATGTCATGGGCCCACCTCCCTAACCCTTAACCCTGTATGACGGATAACATTTACAATGGCAGATACAGGATTGTATACATGCTGCAGTCTACTCGACCCGAGTTTTTTCAGACACTACATCCAAAACACGTCCAGTATGTCAACATTTCCCTGGAGCTTTGTTGTCTAGTAGCCTAAAGTAACAAGAAGTAAAAGCTGCACTTGGAAGCTCAGATTCTGTGTCTTCTGACGATCTGTTTGTACGACTGCAATGGGAGACAGGTTTGGGGTGTGAGTTTGAGAACGATGACTGGACGAAGTTTCTACACAGAATTCGTAATCCAACTTACATTCAAACCTGTGCCTGCTGCGGCATTTTGCAGCTGAGAGGTCTGGATATTAATTCAAATTGTCGCCGACTCAGTAGCAAATTCTACATTTTAAAAATAACTAAGCAGACGACAATGTAATGTGAAATTACAGACTTAAGAAAAACTCCCCAAAGTGCGAGTATTTCACAATGAGTGGTCGTAATTATTTACCTCCGCCACTGATTAACTCAGCGACTTGATGTTTACATTGTGTTAACAAGGTTTGTTGTTAACCTCGGCGGCCGCATGCTATTCATTGTGAGATTTAAAAGTGGTGGTAAAAGTACAAATGTACACAATCGCGCGTATACTGGACGCCAGCGCAGCAATGGCGGCTTGTTTACTTCCGGTACTTTGCCAGATTCCTCTATTCTTCCCAGTTCCCGTCCTCACATTTTCTAGTTTTTATGCGTTGACGAAAGGGTCAGTAGATTTCATCACGGCTTTAGTCATATCTACTTAATTTCAATTTGCAATACGATGACATTTTTCGGGATAGTGTTTTCTATCCATCAAATCACTGGAAATGCCAAACCAGAAGCCTCCCACATAAATAATGGCAGATGTCTTCTTACATTTTATTCTGCCAAAAATAAAGTCTATAAATATTTAAACTTCTCCATGAGGGTAGAGGATGTGACTTTGTGCTGGAGTTTGGTAAAGTCTCCTTCAGACGGAATGTAGTCAGGGTGGAGGACTTCAGAGACGGCGTGAGGAAAACTGTGTGTGTGTGTGTGTGGTCTGCAGGAGAGAGAGAGCGACAGAGAGGGAGGAGGGGGTACAGCACCTGATACAGCAATCATCAGTACCGTAAAACTATTTCTCAGCCTGACACTTGTTATAATGAATGCTGCTTTAAACTGAATGCGGCTCATATGAGCTCATATGCAGGAGGCATTAATCCTAAGCACCATTTCCCCTCCATCAACTTCAGCTGCAGCTCCCTTTTCTGTATGTGTCCTTTAAACAGGAGACGAGAGAAGGATGGCGAAGAGAGACGAACACTGCAGACTGATGAGATATTATTTTGCAATTATAGAGGCAGCGTTTTCTAAGGCAGTTCTCGAGGTGTGAAGTGGCTATTTTTTTGGGTGTTTTTTTTTATAGGCACCGACATTCAATTGACAAGGTTTTAAAACCTCCAAACATCTCATTAAAGTAGATGAAAAGAAAGACAGACATTTTTAGGAGGAGAGGAAAAAAAACTATTGCATATGACAAAATGAATAGACGAGTAAGCCTCTTTAATTCAGCAGTTAAAATGGTACAGTGCTGTTTTTTTTTTGCAGATATGCAATATTTTCTACTTTCAGTCATTTTTCAGCTTCTTAAATGTGAATATTTTCTACTTTCAATCATTTTTCAGCTTCTTAAATGTGAATATTTTCTACTTTCAATCATTTTTCAGCTTCTTAAATGTGAATATTTTCTACTTTCAATCATTTTTCAGCTTCTTAAATGTGAATATTTTCTACTTTCTGTCATTTTTCAGCTTCTTAAATGTGAATATTTTCTACTTTCAGTCATTTTTCAGCTTCTTAAATGTGAATATTTTCTACTTTCAATCATTTTTCAGCTTCTTAAATGTGAATATTTTCTACTTTCTGTCATTTTTCAGCTTCTTAAATATGAATATTTTCTACTTTCTGTCATTTTTCAGCTTCTTAAATATGAATATTTTCTACTTTCTGACATTTTTCATTTCTTAAATGTGAATATTTTCTACTTTCTGTCATTTTTCAGCTTCTTAAATATGAATATTTTCTACTTTTTTCAGCTTCTTAAATATGAATATTTTTCTACTTTCTGTCATTTTTCATTTTCTTAAATGTGAATATTTTCTACTTTCTGTCATTTTTCAGCTTCTTAAATGTGAATATTTTCTACTTTCTGTCGTTTTTCAGCTTCTTAAATATGAATATTTTCTACTTTCACTACTTACTACTTTTAAATGTGTGTGAATGTTTCTACTTTCTGTCATTTTCAGCTTCTTAAATATGAATATTTTCTACTTTCTGTCATTTTCATTTCTTAAATGTGAATATTTTCTACTTTCTGTCGCTTTTCAGCTTCTTAAATAATATTTTCTACTTTCTGTCATTTTTCATTTCTTAAATGTGAATATTTTCTACTTTCTGTCATTTTTCAGCTTCTTAAATGTGAATATTTTCTACTTTCTGTCATTTTTCAGCTTCTTAAATGTGAATATTTTCTACTTTCTGTCATTTTTCAGCTTCTTAAATGTGAATATTTTCTACTTTCTGTCGTTTTTCAGCTTCTTAAATGTGAATATTCAGCAGTTAAAATAGTACAGTGCTGTTTTTTTTTTTTTTGCAGATGGAGTAGTGAAAGTTTGTCACAGCGCTGTCACAGCTCGACTCTACCTGGTATTGTTTTTAGTGTCTGCTGTCATGACCCGGCTCCTAGGCCATGACATATATGGGAAGAGACGCAATGGACGGCATGAATGTAACAATATTTATTATATAGCGAGGTTCCAAGCGGGCTGAGCCAAAACTAAAATGTGACGTCAATAAACTGCCGGTCACTGACTGGTCAGAGAGTGTCGTCACTGGAAGATGTCATTACTACCCTCTGAAATTCCCTGTCATCCGGGGCCTGTTGTGCAGAACTAGGATAAGGGATTAAGCCAGGCTATGCTACTTATCCTGGCTGAACTTAGCCTCAAGTCAGACACCCTATAGCACCTCCTACTGGCCATAAACTGCTATTAATCAGCAAATTTCACAAATAATCCCGTTCTCTTACAGTCGCTGCAGGAAAACTCATGCTGTGTTACAGTTTTCTGACGTGTGCTTGGTCACGTGACTGAACACAGATCCACATCGAACGTCCTCCAGGAAACATGAAGGAGATTTTACAACTTTTTTTAAAAGATTAAACTGTGAGGCGAGGAAACTATTTAAATTGCAAATATGATGATGTCAGTGGATTTAATTTCATTTATTTGTAGGATACCTCTGCTTTTTTATATGAAATCCTGATTTTCCCAACCTCAGTTTACAGTATAGAACGTTATCATAAAAACGCAAATGAGTATTTATAATGGGTTACTTATACACTTATTTCACATATTTGCGTATTTAAATTCAGTAAATTTGTGAATATTTCATTTCTTCTGTTAAGCATATTTGAGTGTCGTGAAAAGCACTATAGAAATTTGATGCATTATTATTATTGTTATTATTATTATTGTTATTATTATTATTATTATTATTATTAGTGTTATTATTATTATTATTATTATTATTATTATAGGACCTCATACAACCACACTTACAAGAAAAAATAGAAAAACAGAATTCTATGCCAGTGCTATCAGGGTATTTTTGATTTTGGGTCGTGTTGCATCTTAAACTAAAGTGAGAGTTTAGTGACTTTATCAAGGATTTGGAGACAATGAGTCTGAAAAACAAGAATACAATTTCAGCATGACATGTTGACACCAATACCATATGACCTTTGTCAAAAGAATTAATGCAGCATTTGATAATCTAAAACACTTAAAAGAGGCCTTGAATTGCATACTCAGATTTCTGTTCAAGTCTCTTGGTTTTGACTCATATTTGCCTGTTCTTGGCATTTTAAAAGCTTTTGTGATCAACAGAAATGAGACAGATAACAAACAAACACTCTTTGCTTTTGTCAGCCTGTCAAAAACAGTGCCACAGAGGCAATGAGAATACAAATCTGTCTGGAGAAATGTTGATCACATCAGGAGTCAACTATTTTCTGCCAATAACGCTGACAGGACAGCAATATTTCAAAGTCATTATTTAAATATGTAACGATGATGCTTGGCTAAAGATCACAACTGTTGGTGGAAAATGATCTAAAAATACACAAACAAACTCCTGAGGAAGAGATGAGGCTGTTTGTTTCATGGAAAACAGATTAGCGTTATATAAAGTTGTTAACGTTGTGTATTAGCACTGTGGAAAAAAGTGGGTGGCCTTAATATAATATAATAAAACCATGATACTCCACTCAGTCATTTTTCAGCTTCTAAATTATGAATATTTTTGAATTTCTGTCATTTTTCAGCTTCTTAAATGTGAATATTTTCTACTTTCTGTCATTTTGTCACTCTGCATGACAATGATAGGGTACGGGGATATGGAAGGCATTATGTCTATGGTGGTGTGTCCTCACTAAGACATGAAAACAAGTTTGTGTGTGTGTGTGGGTACATGCTTACATACTTCAACGCTTCCAATCAGCGTCTTTATGTCTGTGTCAGTGATTGCAGATTAAAGAGCTAAATTAAGCACACACATATTTAACAGACAGGACACACATATATACACAAGCACTAGAGATCATCTGAAGCCTTGAGTGGAATTTGTGCTTTTGTCTCATTTAATTCAGTTCAATTAAAAAAAAAACTACAAAAAAAAACTTGACTTTTCACCAGGGGGCAACTCAAAAGCATTTATAAAAAACAACAACATTCAAAACTGTTAAGAAAGAACAAAAACACCATGTAAACAAGCAGTTGACAAATTCAAGATTTTTGAATATATTGTTTGTGCAAATTAGAGAAAAACAAAATCCAAACAGGCCAAACAGGTTTGTCACAGAGACATCTAATGTTGCCGTTTGAAGCTTTCTTTTCTATTTTAAAATCAGACCAACAGAAAACAAAAACAAAGCAAAGCAAAGCAATTGATGAATGAATTATTCAGCCCTCGCTAGTTCAAATCGTAACAAATAAAGGAAAATGTTTTATTTGTGCCTGAAAGACTCACTATTCAAAGTTCTTCATGGATCACAATTCACAAGAAATCCAAGCTCTTGCGAAAGGCAGAGTACGGATCACAGAATCAGAACTGGGAGTTCTACGGCGCTGCTCGGGTCTGTGACAGGACAAATTGAGCCCAGTGACATTGTTTCAGTTTTTGTGTCCGAGCCTGATGCATTTCATATCAGCTGCGGCGTATTCCTGGACGCCCTGTCGCATGGTCACTACTCAGGTTCCCTCATTACAGACGTGCAGTGAACATGAACAAAGGATGTACAATTTAAAAAAGCCCAGCCAAAATGACAGAATGTAACTCAAAACTGTCCAAACGCAGCCAGTGAAGAGAAACTCTGGACATTAAAGCAGATGCACAACGCAACGACTATAAAGACATGGTTTGACTGATTTGGTGTGGAAGAATTTGACACAGAGCCTTAACCTCAACTCCATCAAGTACCTTTGGGATGAACTGGAACAGAGATTGTGAGCCAGGCCTTCTCGTCCAACATCAGCGTCTGACCTCGTAAATGCCCTACAGTATGAATCTGCAAAATAGTTGCTTGATTTCACCATAAAAGAACCACAAAAATGTCCTGTAACTAAGTGCTTTTGCCCGTATTTGCAATTTACTGCATGTCAAAATAATGTATCAATACTTTAAAATGAAGAAAAACTAAATGAAAAAACGCTGTTGTCGTACAGTTGTACATACATCAGATATTTTGTGTTAAATTTGAACAGTATAACACATATTTACAATGTCATTTGTGCAAGGTTGTTTTTGTCTCAACGTCCAAAAACAGGCCCAAAAGTGAACTTATATACAGGCGTTTCTCCAACTCTCTCCTCTCTGGTGATAAAGATGCTGATTCGCCTGCTTCCTGCTTTGAAGTGCAACCTCTCAGCTTTCAGAAACCATTGGATTTTTCCCGGTAGCACAAATCTTTGCGTAATTACAGTAATGCATTACAGTCCCTGTCTGTGTAATGGTCAGGCGTCCCCATCCTTTTGTCTATATAGCGTGTGTCAGAAGGACATATCATGCCACTGCTGAACGATCAGACCTGGCATCTCACCAGTCAACTGCATAGCGAGCATTAGCTCATATTTTTAATACTCTTTACTGTGCATTATGTAAGAGTCGGGATCGTAAACCAGAGATTACATGAATTAATATATTAATGTTACTTGAAAGGAGCAGCACCATCATGACATGAGCACACAAAAAGTATTTTCCAGGGTTTTCCCCACACATAAATTCAAGGACTTCTCAATGACTTTCCAGGACCAATTTCAACAAAGTCAAGGAGCAAAATGTGCTGACACAGTTTAAGAGGGGAGGGCAACTTCCCATGGCTTCCAAGTGATTGTCCTTGGGATCTTGGAAAGTCAGTCTTTCCATGTTTGCTCTGAGTAGTCCTGGTCTTTTTGTTGTTGCTTCTACAAGTGCACATAGTGTGTAATTGCATTAAAAGTGCCATGTGTATTTCACACAAGAGAATCTAGTTTTATTATAACGAAGGCAACTGAATTTAAATGTGCCTCTTGTGTCAGTGATTTTCCATTTAAACAAACATTTTCCTATTAAAACGAAACTCAACAAGTTCTCCATTCATTTTTGATCACATGTCAGTGTCACAATGCCACTCTCCTCCACCACTATTATCCTTATTATTTGTTATTTTCCTCCGTGCTGCTCTCGCTCTCCCTCTCTCCCCTCACAACACCTGCGGCAGCTCATCCTCATCTGCTCCTGATGAGCAATCAGGAGGCTTCTTAAGCCTTTGCCGTCTCAGTCACCAGCGTCGGATTGTTTTTGCTCAACTCGTGGTAACGTCTATGACTTCTACTGTGATTTTTTGAAACTCCTGACTATGTATACGTATATGTATATATACACACATATATACATATATACATATGTATATATATATACACATATATATATATATATACACACACATATATACATACACATATATACATATATACATGTATATATGTATATATATATATATATATACATATATACATGTATATATATATACATATATACATGTATATATATATACATATATATATATGTATATATATATATGTGTATGTATATGTGTATGTATATATGTGTGTGTAAGTATAAGTATTTTGTGCGACCTAGGCTTAAACTTGAACGACCCTGGCTCTCTTAAACCTGAAGTGGAACCATGTCATGTCATTTGAGTCCAAATATCAATGATCACAGAATTTGACAGACATTAAAAAACAGAAATAGCTGAACAGAAGTGTAATTATATTTTTGGGGACGATAAAGGACAGACATGTCTTTGCTTCTGTGCATTTTCAGTCGGTGAAGTTGTTCAGTTCAGTGTAATTGTTTGTCTTTGTTTATGCTGCATAAAGTGCCACTCCTGCTAAACTACTACTACCATTACTCTTCATGAATTTGTTTATTTTATCTTTCTAAAACATATTTTGTCAAAGAGGAAAATGTCACACTACCTCTTGAAAAAGGGAGCAAAAGGCCAAACAAGCAGTTTGAATTCTTCTCGGCGCAGTTTGCAGGGAAACAGCCGATGGCTGCGGGCCTATTTAATTCACTGAGCATGAAAAGCCAAAAAAACAACAAATTAAATCTGCTGCCTTTGCCCTTGGTTTGGAAGAAGAGACAAAACAAGTGAGAGAGAGAGAAGGCAAAAGGGACATGACGAGGGACCATAGATGAATGGATGAATGGATGGATGGAGGCATAAAGCTTAGAGATGAACCGAAGATCGCTGCAGGGCTGTCCAAGCAGCTGATCCTGAAAACCAAAAAAATCTTTTTATCTTTTCATCCAGCAGCCACACCATTGGTTCTATCGTCTCTTTTTTTTTTTTTTTACAAGTCCATCTCCACCCTTTCATTCTCTTCCTTTCAAAATCCATATTTATTGATCTCTTTGTCTTTGCCACTCCATAGTTGTTTTATTCTACTTTTCACCTCTTCCCCTTCTTCACCAGAATCCCACTCTTTCTCACTTGTGTTGTGGTCCATCGGGAAATCAAAGAACTTGGATAAGTTTTATATCACCACGGGGGTGAGGGAGAAACTGGCATTGACATCCTGGGAACACATTTATCCTGACACCACGGGAACCGTCTCCCTCCGTATCCAAAGGAAACAGAATGGTTTTCATGTGCATGGTCCCTTTCATTGTCTTGCCAAGAGGAAAAATCAATTAAATATTGCTGTGGGCAAAATGTGTTGGGAGTCAAGCAACTTCTGAGAAAGATGATGCAGATACACAGGCGGAGGGAGACGCTCATTACAGTGGGATAAAAACAATGAAAGAATATAGTGGGCAGATAGATCCACCAGCAGGCATGATGTAGTATATGATTCATGATTCATGATGACATGGACTGTCGGACTTTTTTTTTTAAATATGAGCTTAAGTGGAATCTTTCGCGTCATGTGGGAATATGCTGTTTGATACAAGGTGAACTGTCTTTCGGACGAGGAATAATGCCGTTCCTTTGTGCTGATGTGTGTAGATCAGCAATTCTTGTGTGGAATGTGCATCCGACGGCATCAAGAAGAGAACATAAAAGCCAAGGTTGTTTAGAACTTGGGTATATACCGTGCACTGTAGTGGATGTTTTGATTCTCCTCTGGTTAAGATGCTTTTTAGACAGTGAGGCTTTCATATCACGTCACCAGAGATGACATTTTATGTCTTAAAATAATACATTTCTTACATACAGCACCTTTAATGTTCAAAAGTGCTTTAAGTTTTTTTCACTTCCACATCTTACAGTATGTGTAGTACATTGGCCTCATACATTTGGGAGTAACTGTTGCCAAAACCTGTGTCCGTGTCCATCTCTCGTATTTACAGCCTTTTCCACTACAGCAACTGCTGGGATTTCAGCTTCTGCTTCCACTGTTGCACAGCTGCTCTGAGGGTACAGCCCCTGAACCCATCTTTCCGCTCTGCTCAGGAGGTGGCACTCGTAAATCCAGACTCCGGACTTTCTCAGGAGGACAGAAAGCAGCCGTTTATTTGCAGCACAGCGAAACTGAGCGGTTAATCAAGGACTCGTTTTTAACTCAGCGCTGCAATAAAAGTCTGTTTCATTACACAGAGGTAATGTTCTTCTTTCAGAATTTCAAGTACACAGAGTTGGACAGTACCATGCCAGTTTAATTAACTTTTCCAGTAAAGTCGGGTTGTCTACACGCATCACGTATAGTAGGGAGCTGCAGGAAAGCGTGGCCAAATACTACTAAATAATACTATATTTATATTTTTTTACGGAGGTGTACAGGTTTTTGTGCTGGATTCTGCAATCTGTTCCTTGCCGGATTCTTCAGCATCACCCTGATATTCGGTGAAGGAAGTAAAGCGGGCAGCCAGTTGTGTTGATGGTATGAAGCACAAGATAAACTCTAAATAAACAAGATAGACATATTTACACACACCAAGGTGTGGCTTTTTTAACACAACACAGCTTTCAAGCACTTATATTGTGTGTTTATGCATGGGTGTATAGTGTACACAGGTACAACCCACTGCCCACTGACTATATTTTGGAGTCAAATTACAATTGTGTGTTCAATATGCCTATTTGCCTATAGGCAAGGCATTTCAATAAGTTCCTTTCTCACGCTGAGAAGTGATACAACTCACCGCACATAAATTAGTAATCCAGCCATGCCAAGAGCGTTCTGTGTTTTAAATGTGTCCTGAAGCTCCACACACGGAGCTAAGTGCGTCTGTGGGGCTGGTCCTTGGGCTCCATGTTTACCTGCGGGACGAGTCACTCACCCTATGTGAGTTGGGCTAATCCAAAATAGTGAAAACAACGGGGGTGTTCTCTGAAGACAAGCTGTTACCTGTGAAACACGGAGGCTCTGAAAACACCCCCAGTAGCACTTGGTACTTTCCTCCTGATGAAATTAACCAGAGACTGTATGAAATTAACATGGCAAAAAATCCAATATTCTTATGCTGAAGGTTAAAATTGATGTAACCATTGGTAAATAATAAACAGGTCAGTTTTCCTCATACTAGTGTTTTCTGTTTAACTAATGTCACTTGATCAAGCCTATTCTAACATTCCACAAAATAAGTCATTAAAGTATGTATGATTCGTGCTGATATCGTATCGGATCAATATCGGTATCGGCCAATACTCAAGGCTGCAATATCAGTATCGTACCGGAAGTGAAAAAGTTGTATCTGGACATCCCTAGTCTATTCTTTCATTGTGGGCAAGGTTGCCAGGTCAGAGGAGGAACTCCACAGTGATGTTTAAGGGGTCAATTTGCGGCCAAATGTCTGTTTGATCCATTTGTCTTTTTTGTTCTGAAAGGCAAAAATGAAACAATTGACTTGGTTTAGTGGAATTTGTCCGTTATCTTCAAACACTCAGCTAAAGTTATTTTGCTCTGGGACATAATTGGTCAACCGGAAAATGCCTGATACTAAGAAGCTGAAATGGGGTCATATCGCCGCCTCGTGGACGCACTTCATTCAATAAACCGATTGAAATGAACGAGCCTGTGCTTGGACAGCAGGCAGCTGCTGCAGAAACAGTTCACTGAACGAATAGCCTGGTTTGTGGCGTCCCGGTGAAGCGACGTAATCTCATGGATTAACACAGAGAACTTGCTGTCGCGGACGCCACCGTGCAGGCTGAGGCTTGTGTCTCCCAAAAACAAGGAGAGCGCATCTGTGGAAAACATCCAGGAGAAAATCGGGGTCAACACTGTAGATGAACCAACCGTGACCCGTTTGGCTGCACACATCTGTGGCTGCTTATTTACACACCGCTCACTCACACGACATCCCACTCTTACACCCTACTGCCAGAGTGGGCGTTACCATGGTTACAGCACAGCTCCTTAAAGGAACAAGTGAAAAAAACACTTTTGTCAATTACATCCTTATATTACAAGCTATGGAAATTCCAACGACTTCAAGGTTAAAGGGATTGAACGAGCCTACACTTGCTTAAGTCTCCGATATCTTTTCTTTTCTTCTACTTCATGTCACTGTTTAATGTTTGTGTCTCTTTGTAAACCGCTCACTTCTCGCATTAAAGTCCACGGAGAAAACAAGCAATTGCACAATCACAGCATGCAAGAGGCGACGATCCACTGCTGCCTGTTTTGGCGAGTACAAATCTGTTCATTAGTGATTTTGGCATTTGAAATCCAACCTCGTGATTCTAACCACATGAGGCAGCCGTCGACCAGCAGCTCAAAAAACTCCACATTTTCTACATGGACTTTGATGTGGGAAAGTTTCCACTCAAAAAAGGCTCTCCAACAGTGAGACAAAGCAGTGTGGTGAGGAGGTAAGGACGTAAGGAGAGGAAGGTAAGGCGAAGGAATTAAAAGAAGGCAGAAATACAAGTAATTATAACATATAATGATCATTCTTCATCTAGAGCAAATGTAATGATGGGGGGTGTGTACAGAGCAGGAAGTCTGGGGTCAAATCCACATCAGGAACACGTATTTTCACACAATTATTTCAAAAACAAGAAGTAGAAATGACATGTATAAAATGAATGTTAACAATCATATCACAATGTTCTCCAATCGAATTCAAACGCTGAGGTCATCCGCTGGTTACTTGGCTGTGCCGTTGTCATGAACCTGCCCATAAAACATCCATCAAAGTCGCTCCTCCCCTTCCTCTCTTCCCATGTCATTATGTGCTGATCACCTCAGAACAGACAAAAGCATGCACACGCACGCGCCCGAACCCACGTCGTCCTCTGTGCTCAAAAATGTATGTGCAATTATCAGCGTTATAATTACGGCTGCATTTAAATTGGCATCGAAAGGCCCGGCGTCAGAAAAAGCTGCCGACCTTGCCGTGAACCCTCCACACGAACGCACACTTTGGAATCGCACACGGCGACGAGTGCGCGGGTAACACCCAGTCATCATCGCTACACACATACACACAATTACTTTGATTAATAGACACAATTTCTGCCTCAGTGGCTCTGCAACCACATGCCACTGCTGTGTGTGTGTGTGTGTGTGTGTGTGTGTGTGTGTGTGTGTGTGTGTGTGTGTGTGATCTGCAAAGACAGGAGAGAAGGCAGAGAAGTAGGGGAACAAACACGGATGAACTTCTGCGGCGACCTCTCCATGAAAACGACAGATCCAGATGTAATTATTGACATAAACTTTGCGAAATGAAACACTTTCATTATCTCGTGTATGAATTAGAATACCAGTCACTTTCTCACACGTAATTCATGCAGGTAGTAAGAGCTGAATTGAAACTAAACCCATAATCTAATTTCTGTGTTGAACACCATTGTTATGGTTCAGTCCTTAGTGGGATTAACCCTAATCCCGATCAACACATGAGACTAGGATCAATAATTTGCGTTGATATTATTGTTTTCATGTGAACATGGGGATACAAAAATTCAGTGTAGATTAATAATCCGTGCACGTGGTTATTACAGCTGGGCTCCATAGAATATTTGAGAGGTTCAGCTTCATCAACATGAATAACACTTAACAAATGAAAATGAACACATTAACATCGACTGCAAAAAACTGACCGGGTGACACCGGATACTTACACATAATAATATGTCATATTATTAAAGCCGACATCAACATGAAGACTTGAATGTCACTTGTGTTGATAATGAGAGAGAGGCTCCGGATCGACAAATATGGTGACACCTGCTACACGAGGCGAGAAAAATCACACATCTTTTAACCCTTAGAACAAAGAGCATTTTAGCTGCTTTTTTTATTTACTATGTTTAAATGTACAGTATATACAGAAGCTATGAGAATGTGCAATATAGAGTGTCCTTTATCATTTCTTTCAGCACAACCTAGACAATCTGATGAAAAACAAATCATTTTCACCAACTATATAAACACACCTGAACAAAAAGTACTCAAAATGTTTAAAATTGGATTGAATTTGTGATATATGTCACAGTTCAAAGTTCACTTGGCTCGTTTTTATGAACCAAAAGAAAAGAAAAACGCTCTGTTTTGGGACTTCTGCACAATTATTACTACTTTATATCACAACTAAAAATGAATCATAACTTTGACTCAACAACACATAAGAAGACTGAAGCCTGAATATGGGACCTATAAACACACACCCACAGGATGTCCATATAAGGAGTTGTGTATTATTCCCACGGCAAATTACCATGGGTGCACCCAGTGAGGTTCATGGCTCTTTCAGAGTCAGATTTACAAATAGAAATTAACCCAAAAGAGCGCTATAAACATCATTAGACAAATAATGAGTTATGTTATGCATCTCATATCAGCGTCTTTACACGTCTTTATTACTGGATTCGTACGGAAAATGGATTTGTAATACATATATTAAAATGGATTATATTTTATAATCAACTCTTTTTCTTTTCAAGATTGACAGGAGAGGCTCTGCCTCCCCTTCCTCCCCTGACCGCACGTCACTGGGTGCACCTGCGGCACAGATCTGTGCCATGTGCGCACTGAGGGTTAAATGCCATGGCTTTGTTTTATTTATTCCTTTACTCCTAGTATTTCTTAAAATCTATTGTACGTATTTTACAGTAATTTTTAAACTTGATTACAAAACTAAAAATTAAAGACATGTTTATTTGTTTAACAGCCTTTCTTGCCCCCCCTGCTCTCTACCATCATGGCCCCTGATAGTTGGGTTGGTAATGCACACTTCGAAAACTGCCGCCTTATTCACCAAATGAAAAAAATCAGAAGCATCATCTCTTTAGAAAAATGAATTTACTTTCTACCGCTTTGTCCTTTATCCATGAAGGCTGCAGGGCTGCTGGTGCCAATCCCAGCCTGACAGAGCGAGAGGCATCGATGAAGCATTCGAAAGGAAAGAGCTGCGGTAAGCCAGCCTGGCAGCTGAAGCGGAGGACCGAGCCTGGAACGCAAAGGTGCGACCAGTGGAGGTGGGCTGCGGTGGCTTTGCTCCACCAAAAGGTTTCTGAAGGAAGAGTTAATCAGAGGAAAGGGCCAACAGAGAACCATCAAGGAGCTAGCTTGCCAGTGTGGGGAAAGAGACAGTGTGGGCTGCCAAATGACCGCATTGGGGCTCCAGCAGATCAGCCTACGGTGGGCCAGCCTCGGATGAGGGTGTATTGTAATAAAAGGCCGAAAAACCAAATGGAAATGAGGTACATAACTGATGATGTGTATTGGCGGGGCTTTATGTGGTCATCAACCACCCCCACCCAACCATGCCAACTGATGTGCTGATACTCCAGGGATTTTAACATGTGCCAAAATGTCACATTCAAACATTTATTTTGGTACAGACTGTACTCCGGTCGTGTTTCATATGGTGTGCAGAATAAAGTGTCGCAGCAATGGTCTCTGGGAGACCAGGCTGGAAATGTCTCCAGGTTGCACAGCATGTTAATAGTTATTCTGGTTACTTGAATAGCTCGCACCTCCTGTTGCTAAAGCCATAAACATGTGCACATTTACTTCTCTGGGATTTGAATAACATGTCCGTTGTGTGTGTGTGTGTGTGTGTGTGTGTAGCTGAGTGAATCTTAATTCCCTCTGACAGGGAATACGAAACCCCTGCAGAAACGACACATTCACCAATGTTACTGGCTTCACAGGTGACTCATTATTTACCAGATGGCTTTGAGAGACCACACACAAACGCAGGATCGCCACAGCTGCTAGAATGTGTACACACTCACCACACCACACCAATACCAAAAGATCCCTTTGTCCTCATGTAACCTCTAGTAGTTCAGAGTCGAATAATTGGATTTATCAGCATGTAGTATTTTATTTATGATATACATACAAAAAGAAATCATTTCAATGGCCGTCAGTCACCAAGCTGCTTACGTATAATTTCATCCATGAGAGCTGCACTTTGTACACTGTGTATTCCAGGTATTACTCATGTTGTGGGGACCTACATTTGTAAACACACTCACATTGTGGGGACTAATTTTCCTTATGGGGACAAAAATCAAGTCCCTGTTACGTAAATTGTTACATTTTTATCCAAAGACATGTTGGGTAAGGATGAGGATTAGGGTTGTTGGAACAAATTTCAGGAGTCGAATATAATTCAAATATCAAAAAAATCAACAATAATCGATTTGTGTAATTACTGTTCAAATGCATATTTTTTATTAATTTATTATACACATTAAAACGAGGCGACTCAAGCCTGGTCGTCTCTCCTCTGCCTAGCCACGTCTCACATACGACCCTTTCAGAACAATAAAATTTCCGGAATCACAACAATCTCAAGCTTTTTTTGGCTTTCCATCAACAAACTGGAGCGTCAGTGCTCTCCGTTACCACGGGCCGTCGAGAGGCACCTGCATGGCCCAGTGGACAGAACGTAAAACAACCATCTGATATTGAGTTGAAATGTATTAAAATGTTGATAAAACATTTTTGGAATGTAATTTGAATATTAAAAATAATAAGGAACAGAATTTAAATGGGATTAAAAAAATTACAGCCCTAATGAGGGTGGGATTAAGTTAAGGTTAAGTCAGTAGTAGTTATGGTTAAGGTTAGAGTAAGTCTCCAGGAAATGAATGTAAGTCAATTTAATGTTACGGTTCTCAAACTGTGGTATGTGTACCACCAGTGGTACGCAAGCTTCCTCTGGTGGTACTTGTAGGGAAATCAGGAATGTTGCTCTACTGTATATGCCAGGGTATGTGGAATTTTGACCTGAATGTGTAGAAAATGAAACACATAATAAATAATTTAATAATAATGATAACGATTGGAATCGCCTTATCTCTCACTCCATCTTAAGCTAATTCCACTAAACCAGTGTGTGAAATATAAGTGAGGAAGAGGAAGATGATGAGAGAATACCTCTGCCTCCCGTGAAAAGTCCACAGCTGACTTTACTCGACTTATTTACACCACGGTCGGGAGCACGGAGGCCAAGACGTGGTCCTAACGAGGCAGAACCTCATTATCTGAGAAACTGCTTTAGCTTAGCGCTAAGGTTTGAACTGTGGTTCATTAAGTTTAGGCTGTCCAAACAAATGGAAGTCAATGCAGAGTCCTTAAAAGGAACGCTGCATGAATACATACTCAGGGCTCATGGTCAGCAGCAGAGGTGTGGATTCAGTGTCTTGCTGAAAGACGCCGACTATAAATACAGGCAAGCCTGGAAATGTGACATTAAATACGCCATCATTCTGACATTAATAAATGTATTGATCATTCATTTCGAGCCATTAGTATAATTGCCATAAAAAAGCAAGATCATCTTCAGGATTCTTGGCAGCATTCTATATTGCATAATAGGGGCGAGGCAAATTTGTAGCAAAGGACTGGTTCACCGCAAAAAGGTGGGTTATTTTAAGCCTTTTAAGCAAGAATTGATGATGTATAAATACTCCAAATATTAAAGTGATTAATCCACAGAGCTGCCTTCTGTTCAAAAATTGTGCTTCTGGAAGGTTGTGATGTCACAAATATAACAGTCACCATCCTCAGCCTTCAACCCAGCACTGCTGTCCAAGCTCATAGGATGTGGTTGTAAATGTACCAGTATACCAGGACTAAATCAACTGGGATTGGCACCAGCGCCCCTGCGACCCTCGCAAGGAGGATTAAGTGGTAGAAGATGAGTCAGTGAGTGTTTATTAAGTATTTTTGAAATGTAGCATCCCCCTACTTTGTTTCTGCTATACACCGAGTTGCTTCTGCTCAAACCAGGAGTTGTTTCTTTTTTTATACCACAGACAAAAGTTGCTTTGAATAAAATGTACCCAGTAAACTGCCAAACTTTTGAGATAGGTCAAAACTCCATCAAGTACATACAGTACTTGAAATAATGACATTCCTGTCGTGCATTCATGCCCCCCCGCCCCAATAATAATAACATCTAAGTGTGAATAAAGCATCGAGACGAAGTTGCTAGTTGCCTATTCATCACTATGGCTGAGTGCCAGCAGGCCCATCGGGATTTCCGTCCTATTGATTTTTAGCCATTTTGTGACCACAGTAACACTAAAGGAGATTGATGAGTCGCACCAAATAGTAAGTAGGGTGCTGTTCCTGAAGTGCAAATGGACCTGGAACTTTCTAAGTCTCTCACAGTGCAGTGATGGACTCCGGAGCGAGCCAGTGAAGTCTCTCCCTTCCAAACATGTTTATTTATCCTCTGTAAAAGTGAGTGCATGCGCGGTCTCACACTTAAACGAGAACAAGCACATTTGACGGGGAATGCGGTCGTATTTTTTAAGAAACATGAAGTATCGTAATTAATTTTAATGAGCTCTGACAGTGATGTATGGATATGACTTAGATCTTTAAATAGCTGCACAGACAGACACTTGTTATTGTGCAGAGTACTACCTGTTTATGCAGTGCATGTGGTGTTTTTCATCTCCGTCACGCTGGCACTGACCTTATAATCGTCCTACAGGGGAAAAACAGCTTAGAATTAAAGGCGCTGTAATGTAACGTTCCTGGAGACACTTGGTCCCTTGTGAATCCTTGTTCCTTTTTATTTTTATTTCATTTTTATGACACTAGAGTCATTTGTACACACTAGTGTTGATGTGAAAGAAAATGACCTTTATTGTCATTTGCAAACAAAATAGTTTTGATTTATTTGTATTAAATCTTTTGAAGCAAAAAAATAACTTCTGTTTTTGTGCGACGGGACTTTTTTTGTAGTTTTGTTAACTTCTTATCAGCATAGTTTGTTTTTTTCATGTTCCCTTCTACTCAACATCAGAGCGAAGGTATAAGTGAACTAATTGGCTGCTAGGAGTTATTTGGTTTTATTTCGGGGAAAAACAAAGTCATTAAACTGGTTTACTTGTTCAAGTTCAGTATCACCACACTTAGTCCTTTTTTAAGGTAAAAACAAACAAAAGTGAAACTATAATTAATACAATTTATAGTGTTAGAGCTACTCTGTGGTGGTGGAAAGGGGGCCACCCCACCAAATGAAATTCAGCTTAGGGCCCCATAAAGGCTTGGGTGGGCCCTGCTCTACATAAACTGTATGAACGAGTCTGTAAGTCACAAAAAGTGACAAATGAGACACATTTCATAACTTATTCATCGTGGCCCGGGGGAAGCTGCCTCCGTCTCTGCACATCTGTGAATTTAGTTTCTTATTACAAAGAGTATATTGGAGGCCACTGAAAACAAAAACAGCTCAATATTTATTAAGAGGAGGATCCATTCCAATCTAGTCCGATTGGCAAAGACCTTTCTGTGTCTGTGTCTGGTGACATCACAATAGAAGAACTGAAATAACAGCGGCCGCAATATGTGTGTGTCTTGTGTAATCTGCTTTTTATGGAAGTCAATAGAGGTGTGTTGCTTTTCCACACCAACACATCCAAGCTTTAACTGCAGTTAAAAATCGCATTGTTTCTTCTTATTATTATTATATTAAAGTTACAGTATGTATATTTTTATGTGATTTTTTTATGTGATTTATGTTTGGTCTTAACTTTTATTACCTTTTATTATGTTTTTTTAAGCCATTACAGGCTGACCAGGTACTATGCAGGACAGGTGAAAATGCACCACAAGCTAACTGACTTTCTCTCTCATCTTCCACCTCTGCCTGTACAAGCCTGACGAGTTTTACAGGTGCGGGTACCTCCGAGGTCATCACCTCCTCCACCAGCCTCTCGTCTTTTGGATCCATAGCGTTGTTTCCTTGGCGACTACTTCTTCTCTTCTTCTGTGAAATGGTTTTTCTGGAGTTCAGTTTGCGCATGTGCTGTCTACGCACACCCAACGTGCTCTTTGCATGTGGTTCCAAAATCTGTGTTGACGACGCAATTCATACAATGTGCACGGTGCGCGTTGGGTGTCAGGATCCTGAACTGAACCTTGACATTTGGTTGGGAAGTATACCAGGGCCTTCAGACCCCAGTTCAGTTCAGTTGCCTGATTTTGAACAGGTGTCAGAGAGATATTGAGGGCAAGAGCAACACTGATTGTTATTATTTCAGTAACGTATACTAAAAATTGGTACGACACAGAGGAGATGGCCCCTGCTATTCGTGAAGCATACCTATGGCCAAGAGGAAAGGCCTTGGGCTTGTAAGCAGAGGGTCACTGGTTCAAATGTGATAAATGCAGAAGTCAATATCACTAATTGGTGTGTGGGTGCAAACATGACTCATTCAAATCTGCAGCGTTTTCTACTGAGCTTACACAGCAGTAAAGTTGTGAGTGTAAATCATATTAAGTTGCTTTTCTCAGACTCACACGCGATCGTCGGTCCACAGCTGTCTGCCACCATCGCGGACGTCTTCATTAAGATGACAGGACGACGTGACATCACGAGAGCAGCGATTCAACTGCTCGTCATTCCTCTTCTGTCTCCCTCCGCTCTGCTCTTCTCTCTCGCGTTGAAGAGCTAATAAACGGGAAAAATAAATGCTTAAAATAGATTTCACCACAGTGCGTTGTTAATGCTCTTAATGTATCCACATCCTGGTTTGCTGCTAAAGTAATTACTGTAACCTATTTCAATAATCTTTGCCACCTTTATTTATTTATTTTCTGAACCAGCACATAATTATAAGTAATGTTGAATACAAACAAGACTTCATTTTAAAGTGCAAACATAAACAACACTGACCTACAGTAGAAGAGCATTTGAGGATCATGTTATGAGGAAATGTCTTTTTTGTACAAAGGTTTCTTTAATAACACAAACTGTTAAGAGAGGTTAAACTATTGTTTGCATATTATGACCAAACACTGTATAAAAGAAATATATGCAGTTAATTAAGCGAAACTTTTAGCCACTAGGGGGCGACTTTGCTTGCAAAAAGTACTCCCTTTGAATAATGTCAGTGAACATTTTCCTCAGAAATGAATGGTGTCAACCACTAATATTAGCTCGTCTTGAACAGAACATGTACATTTCGTGAATTGTGTTCTCACACACATGGGAAAAGACTGTGTGATTACAGGTGCCTATGGTTAATAGTGAAGAGTGAACATCTAGTTTTGAAAAAAAGGAACATGGCTTTGGGCAAATTGCAAATCTAGAGGCTTCGAATGGTGAGTTTATTTTTGCAACTTGTAAAATATGGTCTATGGTTCACTGCAGGGCGCCAGCAAGCATGTCCATGTGGGCCAATAATAGAAGGGTTCAATGCAGGGCTGATAATATGGGTCTCAAGCAGAGTTCTCAACAACAAACCCAAAATAATCTGCAAATGAGGCACGTCGGGCCTAGGGTTCCATTTTTTCCGCTCATAAAACACATTTCTTGCAGATTGTAAATGATATGTTGTTTGTTGTGAATCATCGCCGTTCACGTGTGATGAAGAGTATGGTATGTAAGCTCTTCGGCCGAAACTGGCCAAGAGAGTCAATGCAGATTGTTCCCCGCTCTGAACCAGTGTCAGGTTGTGAAAAGTCATATTCTTAAACTGTAGTTATTCATTACTTGGCACTAAACAGCAAATGGGTCCGGACAAATAAGAAGGGTGCATCAGGGAGGACATCCGGCATAAAAATCAAACACATGCGGATCATCTGCTGTGGGAGTGAGAAGCCAAAAATCGATATTAAGAGTTGTTATTTGCCTGAATGTGTGCAGTTTCAGGATGTCCATGTATCTTTCTGTCTACTTTCGTGACAAAGACATTTCACGAGTCAATGAGGATGGGTTTTTTATCATATTATGTGTTTCCAGTGGGTCATTGAACCATGTATTTAGACACGGTTAAAAAAATAAAATCAGAAGACTGGAGAGAAATTGTTTTTTAGCCATGTTCTCGCCCTCTTTTTTCCTAAATGATGTGCGAGGTGTAGAATCTCTGCATTTGCTTTACAGCGGCTTTAAGACTGAGCGGCTCTCCCTCTCTTTAATTAACAAAGAGAACAAAGAGGATCAAACTCTGCCCGACTTAACCTCACGGTGTTGTAACCGTCACTGACAAACTTTGTGAGTGCAGTTTGTCGTACCGCCTCGCCACGACCCGGCGACAGTGCATGTAGAGTGCACCTACCTCCCGCCCACCCAGGAAATAAGAGTCATCCGTGTAAAGAAATATTAAAGCTGTTGATGCTAATTCCTCTGCTGATACGAGGCTTTACGTTGACGGCGCGAGTCGGATCTCCTCAGTTCCATTTTAATTCAGCAAGACAAAGATGATCCCTGTGTTAATATGGTTTGCACTTGAGAGGCTTAGGGAGATTGAGTGGAGGAAAAAAAAGCATAATAACGAGAGAACCCGGGAAGAGGGTGAGACTGTCACGGAGGAGGCACATGGGGAGGGACGGAGGGTGGGAGGCAGGAGACGTGGAAAAGGACGGAACAGACGAGATTTGGGGAGCAAATTATTATAAGACCAGAGAGTTGGAGATTAACACGCACCACTTGGAAAATGTGGGTGATTTATTCCAACCCGCCTTCAGAAGTGACTCAATTCACTGAATGAAAGTTATAGACAAATAATTATACTTAAAATCACCTGAGTGTATGAACTGTTGAACTGCATTTAACCCATCCTTATTATGGGAACACAAAAACTGGCCACAGGAATAGTAGGCAACACACAGTCCTTAACCTGGTCTGGGATTTGGACTTTCCGTTTTTATTAACTTAGAATTAACTTAGAATTAACTTTTATACTTATACCATGTTTTTACAATAGACAAACTAATTTTTATACTATTTTTATAATGCTAACTGAAGGTTACACAGGGGCTCCAGCACAGTGAGTGAGGTGAGGGATGTTAGCTATAAATTAGGGGGTGGGAATCAACAGAGTATTTAACTGTATCGACGCCCCACCCCTACTGTAAATGTTGCTCACTGTACTTTTAACCCTGATGTAGAAATGAATTTGGTGACGTGAGTGACGGAATATAAGAGTTGTACAAATCAGATGTATGAGATTGATTTGGTGGATAGAAATACAGTTATGGAATATTAGGTTTTTCGTAGATGTCCTTGTGCCACTGCAGTTTATTCTGCTTTTTATTCAAATGAGGCGAAGGCTTGGCCATGCTGCCAGCACAGCCTTCACAAGCAGCTTTTGGCAAGTGTCTTTGCCCAGGGACACACTGGCATGTAGACTTAGTGGAGGTGGGAATTTAACAAGACCTTCCAGTTGACAGACAACCCACTGAGTCACTGGCACCCCGTGAGGTCACGCTGAGGCGAAGTTTGCATTATTACTACCGCTCACAGACAAATTATTGCATATGGAAGATGTGTTTCAGTGTGTTTTTGGAGCCATTTTTAGAATGTAAAACAACTTAAATACACTGTGATTATTAGAGGTGTTATTTCTTAACTTGTAACATTTCGCTCACAGGACTTTGCGTTGTCTTCGTCGGTAAACAACTCATTAAGATTTTATGAAGTAAGCATTCCTTCAGAAGTCTTCTGCACATTTGTCGAAAACAAAATGACCAGGTTGATTAAAACCAGACACAGAATGAAGTCGTTTCACGTAAAACAAAAAGAAAAAGAATATGAAGAGGAGCTGCAGCTACAAACAAAACAAATGGAGGGAGTAATTTAAACCAGTAAAAAGCAAAATAGACTGATTAAAGCCGTTTCACGTTCAGTGACACTCTGACGCTTCTGGGCAGAGACGAGACAAATGGGTGTTTGTGCGGCTTGCTTTTCTTCTTCTTCTGATAACCATATATTTAGCTGTCCAACTCACTGAACTCATTTACGTGGAGAGAAGTCACATCGCTCAGTCGCACCGTGAGAAATGGTAACTGGTTTTTAGACCACGTTCAGACGTGATATTAACATGCACTGTAAAAACTCTATAGTGTGTGTGTGTGTGTGATTACAATGGTGTGGCTGCTGTAGTTGGGCATTTGGTATTTTATTGTGAAATTTTAAATTTTGACGTAGTTCTTCCCATGCGTGATTCTTGAGCCTGATAAGACGTCAGCGTCGACGAGCAGCCGCCAGTTTTATTTTATTTCTTATTAAGAAAAAAAGGTACCGTGTACATTAATTAGTATGATTAATTTTCAGAAATCAGGTAAATGTATCAGATTTACAGCATGAACACTGACAAACCGGCAAACCATGTATATATACACAACATACATGAGACCAAATCAGGTACGGGTACAAAGTTAACATACTCCAAATGATAAAAAAACAGGTTTCTTTTCTCCAACAGCCATTGCTTTGTGAAGTTTCTATTTGTAGTTATATAGTGTGTTCCATGTATGTGCTGCTCAATAAGACATGGCTGACACAGTCTGCACCCATTTCAAAATAAATGTCCTGTAGTGTTTCTCTCCCCTGACTACGGCCATTTTTTTCCTCAACAGGGCTTTTATTCTGAAATATTTCCAGTGGATAATATCAGCGGCCCAATCCCTGGCTCATGTTATTTTATTGAATACAGAGGTTAACTTTTGAGTGTTTAAATCTCTATTATTAAATGATTTTTTTTTTTGCCTCATATGGAGCAAAGACAGCAGAAAATGTTCACATTTCAGAAGCTGAAAAAAACAATTGCCCCGCTGTGTTCTTGAAAAATGGGATGGACACACAGGCAGATAGATGTCGCCATCGTCGAGGCAAAAAATGAAACTATATACTGGTAAAACACGCCGTGAGAGCAATAACTCAAAAACACGGGCACATATTTGGCTGTAAAACGTCATCCTGAGCGAGTCAATAATGTTGTTGGTTGGCTGAGGTAATTCCATTCAATAATGCTTTTACAAGACAGCTCCACTCCGGTGCAGTGTGAGTGTGTGAGCAAGAAGTGAGCTGCAGGGGCTCATTATCCTCCGTTTCATCCTCTGTCTCCGCAGTTCATACACTTCTGCTTTTATATGCGGAACTCTGGATTTCTGTTTGCTCAATCAATTTACCACAGCTCAATTTAGACATAGGCAACATTAAAAATAAAATAAAACCGAGGGCTCCTGAATAATCCGGGACCCAGGGGCGGATTATTTATACATACACACATTTAAAGCCTCAGTCTGCACGTAATCAACATATAAGAGGACAAATTGTCGAGGTCAAGTTTACAGCACGTTTAAAAACATCAAAAGTTGCTTCGCAGTTAAAAACAGGAAAATAAAGTCATACAAATAACAATAAATACAAGACAATATAAAAACTCATTCTGAATTGAGATGTTATACTCCACTCCAGTTGAAAGCCAGTGCATATACTTGAATCAGCCAATGAAAACGCTCGATCCCTCTAAGTTTCGACCTGGATCTAGATCTAGGAAAACGTCGAAGAGGAACTGGTTGGTTCCCACGACGCTTGTGTTATGTTGTTTTAGATGATGCAGTTCATTGGTGACACTTATAAAGTTGTTAACATTTTTCTGCATTTTTCTGCACTTTTAACTTTGGGTCCAAGTTACGTGTGAGCTCCCATGACGAGAGTAAAATGATACATCTGTGGTATCACATTAGATACTTCTAATTATTTTGTCGGACATGGACGGGGAACGAGTTCCAGAGCGACTCCAAGCCTGTGACTACTTCCGTTCCATTGAGCTGTCGCGCCAAAACTCAGTAGCCAATCAGCAGGCAGCGTCCCAAGGCCCGCCCACAAACAGAAAACCAAACAAATCAGTGAAAAGTGTTGTTTGAAAATATTGACACAAACCTCATTCCATAATTGTGGGCCACTGTGTCGGTGTACATTTTGGAGTGCATAAGTAACAGAATTATCTCTTTCAAATCTACAACACAGTCTATGTGTGAGCGCCATCACACTCTCTCATTTCATATTTCAATTAAATAATTGTTGTTGCAGTCTACCAACATAGAATGTTGCAAGTAGCGAGCTGTGTGTGTGTGTGAGAGAGAGAGAGAGACGGTGTGCATGTTATTTATTTATCTCACCCTTGGTTTGACAACAGTTATTAGAGACTTGCAGAAAACTCAGATTATGACTCAAACCCTGCTTTAGTATTATTGCTATAGTGAATACTAAACTAGTATTTAGTTTAGTACTGCAATAACACAAGGTTTAGTTACCCTTTAAACAATGTCCGGCATCTCGCACCACCATGTTTCTGCAGCGACCTTTAACCAACGTACCAGGCGGAGCATGTGTTTGTGTTTTTATTAAAAGCTAAACCACGCGTAAACCAACAAAGAAGAATGAGGATAAACACGTAATCAGATGATTAACGAACTCAAATCGTTGTTGACAATGACTTCCTTTCTGGTGTCCAAAGCAGGTGTGCTGTGACGACCCCGCCCATATTGAGGAGCTAATGTGAAGAAATGGAAAATGATTTGTCCAGTACACTGAAGCTGAACTGGACTATGAGGTCCTGTGCATCAGCTGATGTCAGGTTAACCTTTCTGGAAAATAAGCGGATATCTGATGACGTGCTTACAAATAAATGAAAAATAAAAAAAAAATCCTCTATGCTGCCAACAGGCCTGGCAGATTCCTTCAGAAAAACATCATTAGTATAATGCAAATATTCATATCCCAAATTAATTAAGTAATGAAAGCTACTTGTAAGAATTATTGAGGTCAGAGCAATTAGAAATAAATCAGGCATATTTAATTGTTTTAAAGACAGGCTGAGTCATTGAGGACTGCAACAAATAAGCAGGATAAATGTGTAGAAGCTTTACATCCTTCCGTCCACCTTCTATCGCTGATCCAAAAGTCAGTAGAACACATCTCAACTCAGCAGTGCTTTCCAGCTCCTCCTGGAAATCCCAGGCCAGATGGCCAGATTTGTTGCTATTTACCTCTGTATGTAACAAACCATTACAGTACAGACATAGTGCATAGTCAGCAGAAAATCTGATATAAGGAAAACATTACTGGAAAAAAAATCTCCTTTTTATAACTGAAGTTGAGTCATGTTGTAATAAGCTTGATACCAGGATCCAGAATCCAAATCAGTGATTGTGTTGCCTCCATCAACTTCTTCTTTTCCTTTCGGCTGCTCCCTTTAGGGGTCGCCAAGCGAATCAACCTCCTCCATCTCACCCTGTTCTCTGTATCCATCTCTCTCACACCAACTAACTTCATGTCCTCTTTCACTACATCCATAAACCTCTCTTTGGTCTTCGTCTAGACCTCCTGCCTGGCAGTTCCAACCCCAGCATCCTTTTACCAATATACTCATTATCCCTCCTCTGTACATGACCAAACCATCTCATTCTGGCCTCTCTGACCTTATCTCCAAAACATCTAACGTGCTGTTCCTCTGATTGACTCATTCCTGATCCTATCCATCTTCGTCACTCCCAAAGAGAACCTCAACATCTTCATCTCTGCTACCTCCAGCTCTGCTTCCTGTCTTTTCCTCAGTGCCACTGTCTCTAGACCATACATCATCGCTGGTCTCACCACTGTCTTGTATATCTTCCCTTTGATTCTGGCTGATACTCTTTTATCCCACATCTCCACCCATTCCAACCAGATTGAACACGTTTCTTCACCTGTTTTCCACAATCTCCACTTCTCTGGACTGACCCTAAATACTTAAAATCCTCCACCTTCTTTATCTCCACTCCCTGTAGCCTCATGGTTCCACTTGGGTTCCTCTCATTCACACACATATATTCTGTCTTGCTTGCGACTAACCTTCATTCCTCTCCTTTCTAGAGCATATCTCCACCTCTCGAGCTTTTCCTCCACCTGGTGTCTGCTCTCACCACAGATCACAATGTCATCTGCAAACATCATAGTCCATGGAGATTCCTGTCTAACCTCATCTGTCAGTCCATCACCACCGCAAACAAGAAGGGACTCTGATGTAGTCCCACCTCCACCTTGAACTTCTCTGTTAGTAGTCCCACCTCCACCTTGAACTTCTCTGTCAGTAGTCCCACCTCCACCTTGAACTTCTCTGTCAGTAGTCCCACCTCCACCTTGAACTTCTGTCAGTAGTCCCACTTCCACCTGGAACTTCTCTGCCTCCATCAACATTATCCTAAATTCAAATTTACTGATGTAACGCAAGCTTACCAAACCATGCAGCAGTAGACCAGCAGATCTCTATGTGAGCTCAAATCTTTGATTTTGTCATTGGACTTTGACTGGAAACTTAAAGTTTGTCACTTTACTGCACCAGAGAAAGCTGCCTGACATTGTAGACCCAAGAAAGAGGAGCTTCTATTGGGTGAACATTTCATTTAGTGGCTTTTCCCTGGTGTCCCCTGCTGGCAGCCATGCTTCCTGTGAACAAATGTCTCAATGTCTCACACAGCACAGTCAGTGCCGACTGTGTCAGACCCTTATACAACCATGTTTCAAAATACCTAAACTATCCCTTTTAAGGGCTAATATAACCTGAGGAGTACCAGATATGTAAGTAGGAGGAAAATGAAATAAAAAAGACACTGCAGGACATACAGAAGTGGACCACCACGCCTTTAAATAAACAGGGAAGAGGCCAACATGCCTGTCTGTGAACTCTTGACAGTTTTCTCACTGCATCCTTTAATGAGCTCCGCTGCCACATCCAGTGGACCCGACTTTGACAGTCCAGAGGAATCAGTCACTTTAATGTGGCCTCGAGAGCTGACCAACAGGAGACAAAGGAAGGAGGCAGGAAAAATGTCTCCATACGCTTCTGCACATTCTGCTCCGGCCTGAAGATGATGAAAGTTGCACGGCGCAGAAAATCTCTCTCACACTTTGGCTGGCAAAAATGAGGCCATACGGACACACAGTGCTGGCTCTTCAATCTTCACGGTGTGTGTGTGTGTGCGTGTACAGAGGGAATTAAACCCAAAGACGTGGAATAATGTTCTTTAAGCAAAAAGCCAAATATCGCTCTTACATAACTTATCTCCAGTTAATAATGTAATACAATTTAGGTGGTACAAGTGGGTATGATTGGTGCCTCATCGCAAGTAGGTTTGCAGTTTGAATCCTATTTTGGTCAAGTGTTCAGCTCTAAGAATTAGGATTAATAATGATAGAGAATTTATTTTAAGGGGCAGCCCATCGCTGAGCAGAAAAAGGGAATTGGGCTTGTGACCGGAGGCTTTGCTGGTTTGAATCCCAGCCAGATCAAGGACTGGGGTGCCACTGAGCAAGGCACCAAGTCCCCATTGCTCATTGTCAATTCACCCCAGCCACAGGGAGGCCACACCCACACGGGGAGGTTGCATCATGAAGGGAATCTGGCATAAAATCTCTGGCAAATATAGGAATCATCCACTGTGTCAACCCGCAGAGAGGTCATTTATTTTCTGGTTCTTTTAATTACTTATAAAGCACTCAATGGTCTGGCTCCTCATTTTATGACTGACCTTTTATCCCCATATAACCCTGATCATACTTTGAGATTCTCTGAGATATTAACTGTTCGAGATTCTCACCTGACGACCTGAGAGTCCCAAGACTCGAGAAGAATTACCTGACAGAGGAAATACAACATCAGAGTCAGTGGCTCCCTTGAAATTAAATTTCAAATTGTTCATTTATCTTCCTGCATTCCTGGATTTTACCTTAGCTAACTTTAAGAAGCGCTATACAAATAAAGATTATTATTAATATCAGTCAATGTCAGCAGAGATTCAGATGTGGAGCCACTCTCGTGTATAAAAACTAACGCGGGGCTTAGGAGAGTGGGTTACAATCCAAATATATGAGTATTTTAATAACCTGCTCATGGAACTCATCTTCTTTCCTTGGCATGCAAACTGCAGCTTGAATTGACTGGAGATGGAGCACAGAGAAAGAAATGTCAGGCGGCATAAACCTAATATACTCACTCTCATTCTTAGCTTCGTCTTTGAAATTGCAAGTCTTGTGTGGTCTCCATTCTTTGTCCAAACCTTGCACTACAACACAATAAAACTGAACAAAAACAAAAACAGAACTTCCGTGTGCTCCTGAACACTTTTAATAGCATAAGTTAAAATACAGTGTGGTGTAATAGTATTCCTGACAGACCAAACTCAATTTCATGCATGGTTTGCAGGGAGTTTGTTTTCCTCATGATCATCCATTACACTTAGATCTGTATACCACTGTTACCTGGCCCCACAATACCATTCGAAACAGTTCTTGTTACTGATAAACCGAGTTTGGGGTGTTTCGTCATTCACTCACTAACTTACAACAAGCCACGGAGAGGTCTTTAATCAAACAATAACAACACATCTAGTTGAATGATGTTACTTTTGTGCAGAAAGCAGGGTACCGTTGTTTCGCGGAGCGCCGTGGCCTCACAATCAGAGGTTCTGTCCCTCCTGTCCCCAAGATGCATCGCACGCAGCTGCAAAGCACCTACAGTAATTGTGCATTTCAGGTCACAGTCCAGTGGAGCAAGTGAAGGCGCTTCATCAGCAGAAAGCTTTGATGCAGTCCTGAGGTCACCAAATTTGATTAAACTCTTCAACTACAGCGCGAGATTCAATCAATCACAGATAGGATTTGTTTACCAACCCGCGTGCCTCCACTTCCGTGTCACCACATTTTTTGACCCGTGAGGGCTCCACGGGCCCCGCGTCGACTCGTCTTGTGAGTGTATTAGCACAAGACAATTCTACTTCATGTGCATTTTTTATACCTTCTGTACTGAGAACAAAAAGTTATTAAGGCTACATTGCTGTGTTACAGCAAGTTACAAGAAGTTGAGTTGATATTTAGGTGAATGTCTCCCTTGGTTGTTTTGATGCCACCTGCTGTTTCATGCCCTGCATTGCTTGACGTACATAGACTAGGCCTATGCAGAACAAATGTTGAGTAATGTTAAGTTGTGTCAGCACATTGGGTCCTTGAGTTTGAAGAAATTGCTCGTGTTAAGTCCTTGAACATTCCTTGAACTTGACGTCAACCAAGGTGCGGGAACCCTGAGACCTTGTGGCAGCTGTTTTCCTCTCAAGTAAAGTTAAAAGGATATTCAAAGATTCAAACTTGTGGGAGCAATAAATCTTAAACAAAATGTATTTTCCCTATATCAAAGTCAGGTAGACAATCATCTACAACCTTGTTTTCGTCTAAACAAGCGTCCTCCGACCTGGATGAAGAGCATTCATCTCTTTGAGCAGCCGTCTGTGAGAGGAGTGTGAGAAACAGCACTAAGTGAGCTTCAGCAATGAATCACTTTGCTAACTGAAGGTCCACCAAGTGATCATTAAATGCTTATTTTAATAGAAAATATCCACCTTGTCATGAATCAGCCCATGACAGGGTGAACATGCACAGAGCTTTTGCCATATTCTGATTGAACTATGGTCATCCTCTCATCCCGGTCACCAACTCTTTGAACGCTACCATCTGGCAGACGCTAAAGAGCTGCCAAAGCACCAACCACCAGATTCAGAGACACTTTCTTCCCCACAGCCATCGGCACACTAAATAAACCAAAAAATCCAATAATACTGACATCCATCCAATTAGCACTGTGAGTGCACTGTAAACACTTTTTATGGCTTTAAAATATCACTGAATGTCCGGGGTCTTGATTTTTTATGTTTTTGGACACAACATTAAAGGGCCACAGCTAACTCTGTTCTATTCCTATGCAAAGACAGTAAAGGCTTTCTGAAATCACAACAGCTATACACACACATAACACACATGTAACCCGGGTGAAAAAACCCTTAATTAGGGTTCGAGCAACTTGGTTGCAAGAACCCTATTGTAATCGTAAGAGTTATTAGGGTTCGAGCAACTTGGTTGCAAGAACCCTATTGAAACTGCGAAGATTATTCTTATTATTATTATTTTTCCTCTAAATGAATCGCCTTTTTGAGGCCCTGAACATGCCCCAAAACTCACCAATTTTTGCAAGCACATCAGACCTGGTGAAAATTTACGTTTATTAGTGTTTCCGGGAATGTGCGTTAAAAAATGAAAGTGGGCGGGGCAAATAACTGCTCCAGCCCCTAAAACTTGTCGTCCTGAGGAGCATGTTTAATGTACATGCACGAAACTTGGTACACGCGTTCCTTGGGTCGGGACGGTCAAAAAACCTAGGCAAGCCTAAGCTCTAAAACGAACAGGAAAGCCGCCATCTTGGATTGAAAGTTCATTTTTTGCCGATTTTGGCCATTTCGCACCATCGGTATTTGAACGAACTTGTCCTAGAGCTTACATGGGATCACGTTCAAACTTGGTGAGGTCACTTTGGACAAGTTGAGGATCTAAAGTTGCTAAAAACTTTTTAATAAGTATCATGGCGTACGAGAAAGGGGCCGGCAAAGTTGGTGAAAATTTTTATTTTTCACCACAGGCAACAAAACTCTTATAACTTTGCGATAGAAGGTCACTTCCCAACCAAATTACCTAGGGTTGATGATGGACCATTGCTGAAGAAGTCTGTGGAAAAACTGTAAATTTTTAGCACAGCGCCTCCTTGTGGTAACAGAAAATACAACAAATACACAATTTCGGTAATAACTTTTACATAGTTAATCGTATCAAACTCAAAATTTGTGACAACATTTAAAACACATGAAAGATGATGCGTGCTTATTATGATAACAAATGGTTCAACGGTGTTGCCATAGCAACACTGCAAAGTCAGATATTTGTGACAAAAAAACAAACTGCTACAACTTTGCGAATCTGAGTCCAATCTGAACCAAACTTGCTAGGATTGATGATAGTCCGGCCCTGAAGACACCTATATGAAAATATTCACTTTCAAAAACAGCGCCCCCTTGTGACAGCAGACACTATGACACCTGATATTTGAATGAACTTGTCCTAGAGTTTTTGTGCGATCACCTTGAAAATTGGTGAGGTCACTGTGAACAAGTTGCCAAGCATAAGTTCCTGAAAGCTTTTTAAAATGTCGCTCGGTGTACGAGATAGGGGGCGCCAAAGTTGGTGTTCATTCATATTTTTCACAACAAAAGGCAAAACTCTTACAACCCGTAAAACTTGTCCTCCTGAGGAGCACGTTGAATGTACATGCACAAAACTTGGTACTCACGCGTTCGTTAGGTCCAGACGGTCAAAAAAGTCAGCGTAGCCGAAGCTCTAAAATGAACAGGAAAGCCGCCATTTTGGATTGAAAGTACATTTTTTGCAGATTTTGGCCATTTCGCACCAATGGTATGTGAACGCACTTGTCATAGAGCTTTAAAGGGATCACCTTCAAACTGGGTGAGGTCACTGTGAATAAGTTGAGGATCTAAAGTTATTAAAAGTTTTTTAAAATGTCACATGGTTTTTGAGATAGGGGGCGCCAAAGTTGGCGTTCATTCATATTTTTCACAACAAAAGGCGAAACTCTTACAACCCGTAAAACTTGTCCTCCTGAGGAGCACGTTTAATGTACATGCACTAAACTTGGTACTCACGCGTTCCTTAGGTCAGGACGGTCAAAAAATTCAAAGCAGCCTATGCTCTAAAACGAACGGGAAAGCCGCCATCTTGGATTGAAAGTACATTTTTTGCAGATTTTGGCCATTTCGCACCAATGGTATGTGAACGCACTTGTCATAGAGCTTTCATGGGATCACCTTGAAACTTTGTGAGGTCACTGTGAACAAGTTGAGGATCCAAAGGTATCAAAATCTTTTCATTAAGTATCACGGCGAACAAGAAGAAGGGCGGCAAAGTTGGCAAAAATCACGATTCCTCGCAACACACAACAATCTCTCATAACTTTGCCATGGAAGGTCAGATATTAACCAAACAAGTGACAATCGATGATGGGCCCTTGCTAAAGATGTCTATGCAAAAACTGTAAATTTTGAAAACATCGCCTCCTGGTGGTGGCAAACACTAGGAAGTCTGGTATTTCGCAACACACAACAAACTCTTATAACTTTGCGATTGAAGGTCAGATCTTAACCAAACTTGTGATGATCGATGATGGGCTTTTGCTGAAGATGCCTATGCAAAAACTGTAAATTTTGGAAACAGCGCCACCTGGTGGTAACAGAAAGTACAAGTTCACAATTTCCCTTATAACTTTAACAAATTTCCTTGTATCAAACTCAAAATTTGGGAAAACATTCAAAACACATGGTAGATGATGCGTGCCTAATATGATAACAAATTGTTCAACAGTGTTGCCATGACAACACTGCAAAGTCAGATATTTGCGACAAAAAACAAACTGCTACCACTTTGCGAATACTATTCCAATCTGAACCAAACTTGCTAGGATTGATGATAGTCAATCCCTGAAGATGCCTATATGAAAATATTCACTTTCAAAAACAGTGCCCCCGTTGACGGCAGACAATATGACGTCTGGTATTTCGCTACAACAACAAACTCTTATAACTTTGCGATGGAAGGTCAGATCTTAACCAAACTCGTGACGATCGATGATGGGATATTGCTGAAGATGCTCATGCAAAAACTGTACATTTTGAAAACAGCGCCTTCTGGTGGTAAAAGAAAATACAATTTCACAATATCCCTTATAACTTTAACAAATTTCATTGTATCATACTCAAAATGAATGAAAACATGTAAAACACATGGTAGATGATGCTTGCTGAATATGATAACAAATCGTTCAACGGTGTTGCCTGGCAAAAATGCAAAGGATTCCCTCAACTGAGTGGTTTGTTCATGCAGTAACCATTGCTCGCCACATGATGGAGGCATTTGCCTACAAATCTATCAAATCTAACATTTACAGTTTCTCATGCTGCTCTAATTGGGATTGTTGTATCCACTTGAAACTTGATACGTGAGACCTCAGACCCGTCCGGAACATGTCTGTAAAGCAGTAATGCCAAAGTCAAATACACGGGGGCCAAAATAAAAAAAATGGTACAGGTGGAGGGTTAAATATTTATTAAAACTTGCAATTACTGCACATATTGAACCAATACCAATACCAATACCACAGCCTATATTGCACTCAATCATTAAATTAAATTAAATAAAATAAAATAAAATTAAATAAAATAAATTAAATTAAATTAAATTAAATTAAATTAAATTAAATTAAATTAAATTAAATCAGTTGCAATATTTTCTCAAGGCTCTTTCAGTAACAAATTGAAAACGTTTTTCCTTCTTCTTCTTTTTAACAGGTAAACAGCAAAATGTTATTTTCCTTCAAAGCTCAATGGCAAGATAAATGCAAAAATGAAACAGCATGTTACAAAACAAATCAGTGTGCTGCTCTGATCCTCACCAATGTCTGTCTTTTATAATAAAATTAGAAGTTAGTGCAAACTTGAAAAGTGCAAAACAGTTGCATGTTTCATAGTGCCTTCTTAAGTTATATTCTTTCATAACGACACACTGTCTCCACACACAAGACACACAGGCTTTCCTTTTACTTCGGTGAACATTATTCTGCCTCCCACCTGTCTTGAAAACCCTGTTTTCACCGTCTACTTTTCTATTTGTCTATTTGGGGGAGAGGGAGATGAAAAATGACAGCAATGTTTAGTCCTCCACTGTGACTGTGATGCTGTTCATGAATGATGACACGGGATCGCACTCGCAGTGCATCTTGGGATTTGTAGTATTATGGTGCTGAGGGCACATAATAGTGCAAGCCGGTTTTAATAGTAATTAAAAATCATCCCGCTAGCCAGACATAACTCATTCACGGGCCTTGATTCTGACATATGTGCTGTAAAGGATAACCTCCCTACAGGAAGTAGAACTCCCGAAACAGGAAGTCAAGTCTAACATTTTCCAATCTTCACAAAACTTGATATGTGAGTCAAAGGAACGTCCCTGAACACGTTTACGGACACACCTTTCACCAAACAGGAAGTCGGCCATTTTAAACAGGAAGTGCCATCTAACTTAGCACATGGACGCTGAAAATAGTCTAAGCTGAAAATTACTACTGCCGCAAGCGGTGAATGAACGGAAGATGAGCTAGACGTCTCGCACGGCGAGGTGGGCGCAGGGAGACCCGCGAGCCGTCAAGCTCGAACCCGTTGATTACCGCTTGCGGTACTAGTTCTTCTTATTCTTCTTCTTCCGCCCGCCAAATGAATCGCGTTTTCGAGGCCCTGAACATGCCCAAAAACTCACCAATTTTTGCAACTGCATCAGACCTGGTGTAAATTTACGTTTATTAGTGGTTCGGGGAATGCACGTCAAAAAATGAAAGTGGGCGGGGCTAACGACTGACGCAAAAAACTTCTATTAGGTCATCTGCTCTCTGGTTTAACGTACATGAACGAAACTTGGCACACATGTTCATGAGGTGGGGACGGTCAAAAAAGTCGATGACAACTTCCCTGTGAATCCTACAGGAAGGACGCCATCTTGGATTGCACGCCAAAACAGAGGCGATTTTGGCCATTTCGCACCATCGGTATTTGAACGAACTTGTCCCAGAGCTTACATGGAATCACGTTCAAACTTGGTGAGGTCACTGTGGACAAGTTGAGGATCTAAAGTTCCTGAAAACTTTTTAATAAGTATCATGGCGTACGAGAAAGGGGGCGTCAAAGTTGGTGAAAATTCACGATTTTCGCCACACGCAACAAAACTCTTATAACTTTGCGATAGAAGGTCCGATCTTAACCAAACTTGTGGCGATTGATGATGGGCCCTTGCTGAAGAGGCCTATGCAAAAACTGTCAAGTTTGTAAACATCGCCTCCTGGTGGTGGCAGAAAATTAAAAAAAAAAGTTACTTTTACAATTTCGGGAATAACTTTTACAGAGATTATCGTATCAAACTCAAAATTGGTAAAAATCACCCAAAACACAAGGTAGATGATGCATGCTCAATATGATGGCGTAGAGTTACATGATGTTGCCATGGTAATGATGCAAAGTCGGATTTTTGCGACAAAAAAACAAACTGCTACAACTTTGCGAATCCTAGTCCAATCTGAACCAAACTTGCTAGGATTGATGATAGTCCAGCCCTGAAGACGTCTATATGAAAATATTCACTTTCAAAAACAGCACCCCCTGGTGACGGAGACAATATGACCTCTGGTATTTGAAGGAATTAATCCTAGAGTTCTTGTGCGATCACCTTTAAACTCGGTGAGGTCACTGTGAACCAGTTGAGGAGCTTAAGTTATCAAAAGTTTTTTAAAATGTCTCATGGTGTACGAGATAGGGGGCGCCAAAGTGGGTGTAAATTCCTATTTTTCACAACAAAAAGCAAAACTCTTATAACTTTGCGATGGAAGATCCAATCCCAACCAAACTTCCTATGATTGATAATGGGTAGTTGCTGAAGGCGACTATATTGCCGAAAACAATACATTTTGAAAACAGCGCCTCCTGGTGGTGGTAGAAAATACTACAAAAAAAAAACTGTTACAACTTTGCCAATCCTGGTCCAATCTGAACCAAACTTGCTAGGATTGTTGATAGTCTGGCCCTGAACAAACCTATGTGAAAATATTTCAAGTCAAAATCAGCGCCCCCTGGTGAAAGTGGACGGGCCAAAAAACTGCTCCACCCCCTAAAACCTGTGGTCCTGAGGAGCACGTTTAATGTACATGCACAAAACTTGGTACACGCGTTCCTTAGGTCACGCCGGTCAAAAAAGTCAGCGTAGCCTATGCTCTAAAACGAACAGGAAAGCCGCCATCTTGGATTGAAAGTAAATGCTTTGCTGATTTTGGCCATTTTGCACCAATGATATTTGAACAGATTTGTCCTAGAACTTTCATGGGATCACCTTCAAACTTGGTGAGGTCACTTTGGACAAGTTGAGGATCCAAAGGTATCAAAATCTTTTCAATAGGTATTATGGCGTAAGAGTAAGGGGCCGGCAAAGTTGGTGAAAATTTTAATGTTTCGCCACAGGCAACAAAACTCTTATAACTTTGCGATAGAAGGTCACATCCCAACCAAATTACCTAGGGTTGATGATGGACCATTGCTGAAGAAGTCTGTGAAAAAAACGTAAATTTTGAGCACAGTGCCTCCTTGTGGTAACAGAAAATCCAAAAAATAAACATTTAGGTAATAACTTTTACAGAGTTAATCGTATCAAACTCAAAAATTGGGAAAACATTCAAAACACATGGTCGATTATGCGTGCTTTATATGATAACAAATCGTTCAACGGTGTTGCCACAGCAACACTGCAAAGTCAGATATTTGTGACAAAAAACAAACTATTACAACTTTACGAATCCGAGTCCGATCTGAACCAAACTTGCTCTGATTGATGATAATCTGGCCCTGAAGACGCCTATATGAAAATATTCTCTTTCAAAAACAGCGCCCCCTGGTGACAGCAGACACTATGACACCTGATATTTGAATGAACTAATCCTAGAGTTTTTATGCTATCACCTTGAAAGTTGGTGAGGTCACTGTGAACAAGTTGCCGAGCATAAGTTCCTGAAAGCTTTTTAAAATATCGCTCGGTGTACGAGATAGGGGGCGCCAAAGTTGGTGTTCATTCATATTTTTCACAACAAAAGGTGAAACTCTTACAACCCGTAAAACTTGTCCTCCTGAGGAGCACGTTGAATGTACATGCACGAACTTGGTACTCACGCGTTCCTTAGGTCCAGACGGTCAAAAAAGTCAGCGTAGCCGAAGCTCTAAAACGAACAGGAAAGCCGCCATCTTGGATTGAAAGTACATTTTTTGCAGATTTTGGCCATTTCACACCAATGGTATGTGAACGCACTTGTCATAGAGCTTTCATGGGATCACCTTCAAACTTGCTGAGGTCACTGTGAACAAGTTGAGGATCCAAAGGTATCAAAATCTTTTCATCAAGTATCACGGCGAACAAGAAGAAGGGCGGCAAAGTTGGCGAAAATCACGATTCCTCGCAACACACAACAATCTCTCATAACTTTGCCATGGAAGGTCAGATATTAACCAAACAAGTGACAATCGATGATGGGCCCTTGCTAAAGATGTCTATGCAAAAACTGTAAATTTTGAAAACATCGCCTCCTGGTGGTGGCAAACGCTATGAAGTCTGGTATTTCGCAACACACAACAAACTCTTATAACTTTGCGATTGAAGGTCAGATCTTAACCAAACTTGTGATGATAGATGATGGGCTTTTGCTAAAGATGCCTAAGCAAAAACTGTAAATTTTGGAAACAGCGCCACCTGGTGGTAACAGAAAGTACAAGTTCACAATTTCCCTTATAACTTTAACAAATTTCCTTGTATCAAACTCAAAATTTGGGAAACATTCAAAACACATGGTAGATGATGCGTGCCTAATATGATAACAAATTGTTCAACAGTGTTGCAATGACAACACTGCAAAGTCAGATATTTGCGACAAAAACAAACTGCTACCACTTTGCGAATGCTATTCCAATCTGAACCAAACTTGCTAGGATTGATGATAGTCAATCCCTGAAGATGCCTATATGAAAATATTCACTTTCAAAAACAGTGCCCCCTGTTGACGGCAGACAATATGACGTCTGGTATTTCGCTACAACAACAAACTCTTATAACTTTGCGATGGAAGGTCAGATCTTAACCAAACTCGTGACGATCGATGATGGGATCTTGCTGAAGATGCTTATGCAAAAACTGTACATTTTGAAAACAGCGCCTTCTGGTGGTAACATAAAATACAAGTTCACAATTTCCCTTATAACTTTAACAAATTTCATTGTATCATACTCAAAATGAATGAAAACATGTAAAACACATGGTAGATGATGCTTGCTGAATATGATAACAAATCGTTCAACGGTGTTGACATAAGAACACTGCACAGGATCCCACTCTACTGAGTGGTTCGTCAGTGCAGTAACCTTTGTTCGCCACATGATGGAGGCATTTGCCTACAAATCTATCAAATCTAACATTTACAGTTTCTCATGCTGCTCTGAAAGGGAAAGATGGGGCAAAAGGTACTGCAAGAGGGGCCAAGGAAAAAAAAACAGGGAAAATGGGAAGAGCGAAAAAGTAACAGAGGGAAAAAAGAGAAAATGCACCCTAAATTCTTATACCATCAGATGTTCTATCACAAAAATAACTAGTTATTTCTAAAATTCAGCTTCAATTCTGATACTATCAGTTGTTTTTCACAAAAATAACAACTTATAGACAAAATCACACTGTTGGACCTCAGACCTCAGACCGGCCCTGAACATGTCTGTAAAGGATGACCTCCTTACAGGAAGTACAACTCCCGAAACAGGAAGTAATGTCTGACATTCTCCGATCCACACGAAACTTATTATGTAAGTCAAGGTACCTTCCCTAAACACGTTTACGGACACGCCTTTCACCCAACAGGAAGACGGCCATTTTAAACGGACACGCCTGACATTGCGCGGGGATGCAGCTGAAAATAACCAGTACCACAAGCGGTGAATGAACGGAAGATGAGGAAGAGGACTCGCGCTGCAACGTGGACGCACGGGGACTCGCGAGCCGTCAAGCTCGAACCCGTCAATTACCGCTTGCGGTACTAGTTTTTATTATTCCTCCAAATGAATCGCGTTTTTGAGGCCTTTCCCATGCCCCAAAACTCACCAAATTTTGCAACCCCATCAGACCTGGTGTAAAATTACGTATATCAATGTTTCAAGGAATGTGCGTCAAAAAATGGAAGAGGGCGGGGCTAAAAACTGACGCAAAAAACTTCTATTAGGTCATCTGCTCTCTGGTTTAACGTACATGAACGAAACTTGGCACACATGTTCATGAGGTGGGGACGGTCAAAAAAGTCGATGACAACTTCCCTGTGAATCCTACAGGAAGGACGCCATCTTGGATTGCACGCCAAAACAGAGGCGATTTTGGCCATTTCGCACCATCGGTATTTGAACGAACTTGTCCCAGAGCTTACATGGAATCACGTTCAAACTTGGTGAGGTCACTGTGGACAAGTTGAGGATCTAAAGTTCCTGAAAACTTTTTAATAAGTATCATGGCGTACGAGAAAGGGGGCGTCAAAGTTGGTGAAAATTTAAGATTTTCGCCACACGCAACAAAACTCTTATAACTTTGCGATAGAAGGTCCGATCTTAACCAAACTTGTGGCGATTGATGATGGGCCCTTGCTGAAGAGGCCTATGCAAAAACTGTCAAGTTTGTAAACATCGCCTCCTGGTGGTGGCAGAAAATTAAAAAAAAAAGTTACTTTTACAATTTCGGGAATAACTTTTACAGAGATTATCGTATCAAACTCAAAATTGGTAAAAATCACCCAAAACACAAGGTAGATGATGCATGCTCAATATGATGGCGTAGAGTTACATGATGTTGCCATGGTAATGATGCAAAGTCGGATTTTTGCGACAAAAAAACAAACTGCTACAACTTTGCTAATCCTAGTCCAATCTGAACCAAACTTGCTAGGATTGATGATAGTCCAGCCCTGAAGACGTCTATATGAAAATATTCACTTTCAAAAACAGCACCCCCTGGTGACGGAGACAATATGACCTCTGGTATTTGAAGGAATTAATCCTAGAGTTCTTGTGCGATCACCTTTAAACTCGGTGAGGTCACTGTGAACCAGTTGAGGAGCTTAAGTTATCAAAAGTTTTTTAAAATGTCTCATGGTGTACGAGATAGGGGGCGCCAAAGTGGGTGTAAATTCCTATTTTTCACAACAAAAAGCAAAACTCTTATAACTTTGCGATGGAAGATCCAATCCCAACCAAACTTCCTATGATTGATAATGGGTAGTTGCTGAAGGCGACTATATTGCCGAAAACAATACATTTTGAAAACAGCGCCTCCTGGTGGTGGTAGAAAATACTACAAAAAAAAAAATGTTACAACTTTGCCAATCCTGGTCCAATCTGAACCAAACTTGCTAGGATTGTTGATAGTCTGGCCCTGAACAAACCTATGTGAAAATATTTCAAGTCAAAATCAGCGCCCCCTGGTGAAAGTGGACGGGCCAAAAAACTGCTCCACCCCCTAAAACCTGTGGTCCTGAGGAGCACGTTTAATGTACATGCACAAAACTTGGTACACGCGTTCCTTAGGTCACGCCGGTCAAAAAAGTCAGCGTAGCCTATGCTCTAAAACGAACAGGAAAGCCGCCATCTTGGATTGAAAGTAAATGCTTTGCTGATTTTGGCCATTTTGCACCAATGATATTTGAACAGATTTGTCCTAGAACTTTCATGGGATCACCTTCAAACTTGGTGAGGTCACTTTGGACAAGTTGAGGATCCAAAGGTATCAAAATCTTTTCAATAGGTATTATGGCGTAAGAGTAAGGGGCCGGCAAAGTTGGTGAAAATTTTAATGTTTCGCCACAGGCAACAAAACTCTTATAACTTTGCGATAGAAGGTCACATCCCAACCAAATTACCTAGGGTTGATGATGGACCATTGCTGAAGAAGTCTGTGGAAAAACTGTACATTTTTAGCACAGCGCCTCCTTGTGGTAACAGAAAATCCAAAAAATAAACATTTCGGTAATAACTTTTACAGAGTTAATCGTATCAAACTCAAAAATTGGGAAAACATTTAAAACACATGTTCGATGATGCGTGCTTAATATGATAACAAATCGTTCAACGGTGTTGCCACAGCAACACTGCAAAGTCAGATATTTGTGACAAAAAACAAACTATTACAACTTTACGAATCCGAGTCCGATCTGAACCAAACTTGCTCTGATTGATGATAATCTGGCCCTGAAGACGCCTATATGAAAATATTCTCTTTCAAAAACAGCGCCCCCTGGTGACAGCAGACACTATGACACCTGATATTTGAATGAACTAATCCTAGAGTTTTTATGCTATCACCTTGAAAGTTGGTGAGGTCACTGTGAACAAGTTGCCGAGCATAAGTTCCTGAAAGCTTTTTAAAATATCGCTCGGTGTACGAGATAGGGGGCGCCAAAGTTGGTGTTCATTCATATTTTTCACAACAAAAGGTGAAACTCTTACAACCCGTAAAACTTGTCCTCCTGAGGAGCACGTTGAATGTACATGCACAAAACTTGGTACTCACGCATTCCTTAGGTCCAGACGGTCAAAAAAGTCAGCGTAGCCGAAGCTCTAAAACGAACAGGAAAGCCGCCATCTTGGATTGAAAGTAAATTTTTTGCAGATTTTGGCCATTTCGCACCAATGGTATGTGAACGCACTTGTCATAGAGCTTTAAAGGGATCACCTTCAAACTGGTTGAGGTCACTGTGGACAAGTTGAGGATCTAAAGTTATTAAAAGTTTTTTAAAATGTTACATGGTTTTTGAGATAGGGGGCGCCAAATTTGGCGTTCATTCATATTTTTCACAACAAAAGGCGAAACTCCTACAACCCGTAAAACTTATCCTCCTGAGGAGCATGTTGAATGTACATGCACTAAACTTGGTACTCACGCGTTCCTTAGGTCCAGACGGTCAAAAAATTCAAAGCAGCTTATGCTCTAAAACGAACGGGAAAGCCGCCATCTTGGATTGAAAGTAAATTTTTTGCTGATTTTGGCCATTTCGCACCAATGGTATGTGAACGCACTTGTCATAGAGCTTTCATGGGATCACCTTCAAACTTGCTGAGGTCACTGTGGACAAGTTGAGGATCTAAAGTTCCTGAAAACTTTTTAATAAGTATCATGGCGTACGAGAAAGGGGGCGTCAAAGTTGGTGAAAATTTAAGATTTTCGCCACATGCAACAAAACTCTTATAACTTTGCGATAGAAGGTCCGATATTAACCAAACAAGTGACAATCGATGATGGGCCCTTGCTAAAGATGTCTATGCAAAAACTGTAAATTTTGAAAACATCGCCTCCTGGTGGTGGCAAACACTAGGAAGTCTGGTATTTCGCAACACACAACAAACTCTTATAACTTTGCGATTGAAGGTCAGATCTTAACCAAACTTGTGATGATAGATGATGGGCTTTTGCTAAAGATGCCTATGCAAAAACTGTAAATTTTGGAAACAGCGCCACCTGGTGGTAACAGAAAGTACAAGTTCACAATTTCCCTTATAACTTTAACAAATTTCCTTGTATCAAACTCAAAATTTGGGAAAACATTCAAAACACATGGTAGATGATGCGTGCCTAATATGATAACAAATTGTTCAACAGTGTTGCAATGACAACACTGCAAAGTCAGATATTTGCGACAAAAAACAAACTGCTACCACTTTGCGAATGCTATTCCAATCTGAACCAAACTTGCTAGGATTGATGATAGTCAATCCCTGAAGATGCCTGTATGAAAATATTCACTTTCAAAAACAGTGCCCCCTGTTGACGGCAGACAATATGACGTCTGGTATTTCGCTACAACAACAAACTCTTATAACTTTGCGATGGAAGGTCAGATCTTAACCAAACTCGTGACGATCGATGATGGGATCTTGCTGAAGATGCTTATGCAAAAACTGTACATTTTGAAAACAGCGCCTTCTGGTGGTAACAGAAAATACAATTTCACAATTTCCCTTATAACTTTAACAAATTTGATTGTATCATACTCAAAATGAATGAAAACATGTAAAACACATGGTAGATGATGCTTGCTGAATATGATAACAAATCGTTCAACGGTGTTGACATAAGAACACTGCACAGGACCCACTCTACTGAGTGGTTTGTCAGTGCAGTAACCTTTGTTCGCCACATGATGGAGGCATTTGCCTACAAATCTATCAAATCTAACATTTACAGTTTCTCATGCTGCTCTGAAAGGGAAAGATGGGGCAAAAGGTACTGCAAGAGGGGCCAAGGAAAAAAAAACAGGGAAAATGGGAAGAGAGAAAAAGTAACAGAGGGAAAAAAGAGAAAATGCACCCTAAATTCTTATACCATCAGATGTTCTATCACAAAAATAACTAGTTATTTCTAAAATTCAGCTTCAATTCTGATACCATCAGTTGTTTTTCACAAAAATAACAACTTATAGATGAAATCACACTGTTAGACCTCAGACCCGCCCTGAACATGTCTGTAAAGGATGACCTCCTTACAGGAAGTACAACTCCCGAAACAGGAAGTAAAGTCTGACATTCTCCGATCCACACGAAACTTGTTATGTAAGTCAAGGTACCTTCCCTAAACACGTTTACGGACACGCCTTTCACCCAACAGGAAGACGGCCATTTTAAAAGGACACGCCTGACATTGCGCGGGGATGCAGCTGAAAATAACCTGTACCACAAGCGGTGAATGAACGGAAGATGAGGAAGAGGACTCGCGCTGCGACGTGGACGCACAGGGACTCGCGAGCCGTCAAGCTCGAACCCGTCAATTACCGCTTGCGGTACTAGTTAAACATTATAATTTCTTATTGATGATCAATTGAGAACATTCAATAAAAGTCATTTGTCATCAGTGAACCAATGGGGAACTGTGGGTCATTAAGCCAGTCGTCTCTCTTTGAGTCAACCTATTACCAGTGGCAGTTGATGAGATGATGTTCAGAGGGGGCACAGTACGAAGTCAGTGTCTACTGTAACCATGTTTCATCAGTAGGGTTTGCAAAAGCAGCCTGTGTTCATCACACCAGTGTTTATATATGTGTAACAAATACTTATATATTTGTTACTTAAATTAACATTTTCACATTAAAATGTTAAAAACTTGAATATTCAAGAATCTATTTGAGCCCAATTTGACATTGGACCCATTTTTAAAAACTCAAAGACAAGAACAATTTTGACGATTTTCACTGCTATTTCTATAAGTTACTGCTGTAACAGACAGCACCTAATATTATTTTGATGTAGATAAATCACACATTTTTAAGAGATAATTGTTTGATAACTAAATAGTTTTTCTCTTCTTTCAGCAAATTAATTTGGCTCAATTTGACACAAATAGAAAAGGAAAAACTAACATTTAGGAAGCTGGTAGCAGCAGTGTTCACTCAATGTTGTTATTTTTATCAACTCCACTGACTTTTTTCTCCATCTTCATTCTCATCTTTGCAGGAAGTACATCATCTCTCTGCAACCTTAAACAACACAGAACTTGCACAATTTAACATAATACAGTGGCTTGTTCTGTTCATCTTGTGCATTAGCTCCTGAAATAGAGACTTGTGGATATCCAACCCAAGCCTATGGGGGGCTGTGTAGGCCATAATTCCTTTTTTAGAACACAATACACAATTTTACCTCTCACATACACAATTTTACCTCTCACACACACTCTTTTAGCTCTTACATTCACTTTTTTAGCTCTCACATTCACTATTTTTGGCTCTCAAATACGCTTTTTTAGCTCTTACATTCACTTTTTTTAGCTCTCACATTCACTATTTTTTGGCTCATTCACTTTTCTTAGCTCTCACATTCACTATTTTAGTTTGCACATTTACAATTTTGGGAGTGCAAAGTAAAATGTAAATGGTACAATTGTGTATGTGAGAGGTAAAATTGTGTATGTGTGAGGTAAAAAAGGAATTATGGCCTATGTGGCCCCTCATACACGCCCATCAGGACCTTTTAATGGTTATCTTTAACTAATTAAGAATTTACTAATTAATTAACCAACAATGTCTGTTTAACTGTGCCATTTCTTTGGACATCAAATACTGTGTTGCTATGACTATACCAGCAGAGGTCACTTATCAACCAAAGCATAAAAGTATTGGCAGCAGAAGATGTCAAAGAATATGGAAATAACATCCAAGCTGCAGAGGACATTATAGCTATACAGTATGATCCTGTGCCTGGGAATATCATTTTGCAGGAGACTGAAGGGGAGATAGTTATTCCCAGTAAGTACCAATGTCTGGGTGGCAAGCCCAACCTTAAACTCTAAAAGCTAATACTTCACCATTTTGTTCTGTTGTAACTTGTAACGTTTAATTAATATAACTGCACTTAGCCATACCCCAGACGAATGCTACAGCTCAGGGGGCAAAATGATGTGGTCATATGGTCATGCAGCATCCACCTATTGATCTTAAAGCCACACAGGTGTGAGGTTGTGTTGTCTATACCCTCCTCTGATCTGAGATGCCACACATATCCATCAGCTGGCAATGTGCTATTTTAACTCCTGCTGCTATTGTTTTCTTCAAACATACAAGTGTTTGTGACCAAAAAATGACTAGGCTACACAATTTAAACATATGATATGTCTGTGTTCAGTGAAGACAGTAGACTTTTGTGATATGTAGGCCCTGCTTGTGCAAGCGAGGCTGCAGTGAAATGATGCACCACGACTCCTGTGTCAGCTAAACTCTTGCACATCCTTTGCAGATATGGAGGTTTTACTCTGCCAGATCTGCAGTTTTGTGTGAAACTTTTACTTTCCTCTTCCAACACCAGTTTTGACCTCTAACTGCCTTTGAATATGTAAATTTGAAGCTGGATATGTGTTACTACTGCATTCAGATCCTTGCTCAGTTGCTTGGAGTAGCGCAGACAAATTGTCATTGTCTGATCTCTAATACAAATTCATCACCTGCCTCAAGACCTCACAATTCAAGCCAACTTAACATGTATAGACCTCACTTTTGCACATCAATCTACTCTGACCCTAACCTATAAAAACCCTAAGGAAACTCTCTTTTTGCACATTTTCTACAAAAAAAACTCTCATTTACAGAAGAATTCAGACCCTTTGCTAAGGCAGTCCAAATGGTGGTGGTTGAGAAGAGTTCAGCTCTGGCAAATTTGAATTGATTGAACAGAATCGTAAAAAGGCACAGGCCAATTGCTTACAAAGTCCCAGAGTTCATACTGAGACCAAAAATACTTGTGGAACACAGTTCAGGGCAACTGTCAGTCACATGTAATTATTCATAAGAAAAATAAGCTCCTCAAGTAATGTTCCCAGGAGCACTGTAGCCTCAATAATTTTGAAATTGAATAAGTTGCCATTTAGCAAAACTGAGTCAGTTTTAGAAGGGGGTTGCAGGTCTTTGTGAACAAAAATGACTGAGGAAGCATTACAAATTACAAATTAAGTCAATTCCAAATGCATTATTAATTTTAACATATGCTAATTATTTATCTTTTTCATTATTTACCGGGGATATATCACTTGAGTTGATCAGCATGCATTATAGGTATTCATTCAGCAGTCTCAGGAAAAGTTTGGTGCTTTAACAATCAATGTGTAGGATTTGAATAGAAACAGAGGGGAGTCAGTTGTGTATGTGTGTGACGAGAGAGAAGCCACCGTGCAGGCAGATTTAGCATTAGTCACAATGAAGTGGGGTAAATATGTGCTGTGTTCCAAGCCTGTTTGCTCCCACTTTAGTTTCAGGAATACTACATAGATGTGTAATAAAATCATTTCTAGATCTTGTCCACTGTGACCTCTAAGTTGCAATCCACATGTGTAAATGCTAAACGTAAGCATAACATTGTCAGGTATTTCACAATATGTTTTGTGAAATGATTAATTAAATGTAAAACAAAGGAAAAACATTGGAGTTCTTATTGTTTATAGCTTATTATGCTATTATGTTACTTGTACGGCCCACTTGAGATCAGACTGCTCTGTATGAGTTTGACACCCCTGGTCTAGACAGACTGAGAATTTCAGCACCTTGAACAGCTACTCAATTCACGGCCTTGCAGAACTATGTGTGTGATGGTTTTTGCTTATAGGTCTCTGGTTATGTCCTTGATCCACATTGGGATTTTCTCTGACTCTGAGCTGCATTCTCTCTATGTGTCCTTTACATAACTTAGTTTTCAATGCAGAAGAAACTAGGGTTCAGACTTAACTGTTTTAGTGAGGCACTTTTTTTTGAGTTTGCGTTCTAAAAGAATGTTGTGGAAACACTCAAAACTACTACAAATGGCAGGTCAGTTCCACATCAGTGTAATATTACAGAGTGGGAAGACAACATGAGGAAGTGGCCTCATGTAAAGTAGGAGGATATTATTAATTATTTTGTATTGTTGTTTGGTGTGGATGGTTGTGTTAGGGTCTACAATGTAATTGGTTATGACATTTTTAGTATTAATAATTATTTAAGAATATAGAATAATAATCTTTGGGCCCATAATGTTGCTGAACGTAGACCTGACCAACTGAAGCAACCCCTTACCTAGTGATGGTGAGATGAAGCCTCATGAGGCATTGAACCACTTGAGCCAATTGGTTCGAGAAAGGGTTCATTTCTCGGAGCTTCATGTGCACACAAAACCACCTACTGGCCAAGTGTATAATCACAGGCAGCTGTATCTGAACCACATAATGTGTGATGCATTGAATTTCTGTGTCTGTTATAAATGACTATGAATTACAAAAAATGTATGACCAAATCATTTCTGTACATATTTTTAGATACTTTATTAATCCCCTTAGGGGAATTATTCTCTGCATTTTGACCTATCCTGGAATTAGGAGCAGTGGGCTGCCACACTGAGTAGCACCCGGGGAGCAATGGGGGTTTGGTACCTTGCTCAGGGGTACCCCAGCCCTTTTGACCTGGTAGGGACTTGAATCGGCGACCTTCCGGTTACAAGCCAAGAGCCCTTTCCACTTGGCCACAGGCTACCCAACATATGTGTTTAATATTTTTTTTTAATGTATACTGTGTTTGTTAATCTTCCCAAAATGGTAACATCACAATATGGCAGGTTGTGCAATGTTTTCCTGAAAATGACATGGGCGTAATCAGGCAGAGGACAATGAAAGTGCTTGTGGAACTAGAAAAAGGGCACAGATTATGCTTGTGTAACTTGGACAATGATGAGCCTCGCTGGCTCCATCCCAAATCACCTATCCTACTCTCCTCACTCTCCTAAATCTCTCTCTCTCCCTAAACTCTTCAAACTATCTCCAAACTATATAAACGCTATACAAACTCTCCAAACTCTATCCAAACTCTCAACTGACCGCAACTCTCCTTCAAAAACCCACATTTTGAATGGAGCCTGAGGGGTTTATATAGCTGTAAAACCTCGCGGCAAAATCTGAACCACTTCAAGAAGCAATCACGTGGTACAGCCGAGCAGTGATTTTTGGCTCCTCCCCTAAATGAAGCAAGCCTCGATACAAGCATCACGGAAACACCCCCTCCCCTACTCGGCACACGCTTCAAAGCTTCGATACGGAATGTCACATCACTACCCTTACCTATTTGCTTAGTTAAATCAAGGTGTTTTTTTTGGCCAGGCAGTGTATGACCATAACACAAATCAACTCAACTAAAGCTGATTGAGAACATAAACTGTTCACATGTTCTATTTGGTACAACAAAGTGTTTATATTGTATCAACAGTGGGTACATTTATGACTAAATCTGCTTTAGGGTTGAATGTTCTGTTCCATGAATTTATCCTGTAACTACTATTTAACCCTTCTCAGGCCACATCATTCAAAAGAAGCGAGCTTATTTGTTCCCTGATAATATAAACAAACTGGCCTGCCTCAGTAACTGGCTGAAAGAACGAAGCCAAATTGTCTCTATGGAGTGAAAAATTTCAATGTGCTGAAGGTTTTTTTTAAATTTACACTGTGCATATGTGCAGCTTTTTGAAATTGAACTGGCACAAAGATGGAACATACTGTATTTTTGTTGTTATCATTCATGTTACTAGTTGATGTCTAATTTTATTGGCTTGGTGGTTTTTCAACCTGCACTTTAACATGGGCCTGGGTTCTGTTATTATTTCTATTCGAGAATATAAGAAAGAAAGTTTCAGGTTTATTTTATCAATTAGAATAAGATAAACTTTATTTATCCCTCAAAGGGGAAATTCAGTCACAGCAAAAAACAGACATGTGCAGTCAGCAAAATTAGACAACACAAAACAAGCAAGGGATTACAGAAATGTAAAAATAGAAAAAAAAGAAAAAAGGACTATAGTCCATGTGCATTATGTACAGAAAAAAGTTATGGAAATTATATACAATGAATGAAGGCTAGAGATATATTGCACATTGCACTCCTCCACAACCTCAATGTCCAAACCCTGGACGTTCACTGGTGCAGTCTGATGAACCTACCTCCTGAAGTCGATCACCACCTCCTTTGTCTTGCTGGCGTCAACGCGCAGGTGGTTCAGTTCACACCAGGCGACAAAGTAGGTGATGACCTCCCTGTACTGTAGAGCCCCCATGCTACCACATCAGACACACGGTCCACATAATGCGATCTGTAGGTGAGGTAGTTGGTGGTCCATGCCGCCAGGTGGCGGTCGACTCCAGCACCTTCCAGCTTCCCCCTGAGTTGACTGTAGTCGCGATTAATTACAGAAAGTTGTACGATTAATTAGTTCAAATTTTTAAATCGATTGACAGCCCTAGTACATTTTATTCATATATATATATATATACACAGTATGTATATGTATACATATACATACAATTGACAATGGATATTTTGACTATATATGGTAACACTTTATATTAGGAAACACATATTCACCATTAACTACGTGCTAACTAACATATAAGTAGCATACCAGCCCTTTATTAGTAAATATTAAGCACGTATTAACACCTTCTTTAGGAAAAATCTTAATTCATGTCATAATAGAGGTAGAATAAGGTTAAACGGAATAAGGTGTTACTAATATAAAGTGTTACCATATATGTATATATGTATACATATTTCTTTTTACTTTTCATGCTGTGTATGTCCATGTATATACATGGACATCAAAAGTAAAAAGAAAGTGTATGTATATATATATATATATATATATGTATATATATATATATATATATATATATATATATACACACACACACATATTTATATATATACATATATATACACACACACACATATATATATATATACATATATATACACACACACACACACATATACATATATATATATATATATATATATATATATATATATATATATATATATATATATATATATATATATACACACATATACACATATACACTTACACAGCATCAAATGTCAAAAGATCCTCTGTGCCATACTGTGGATTAAAATGGCATCATCCACAAAGGGCTGATTCCGGGGTTATAAAAAAACAATAATTCATGAGTCAAACATGAACATTAAAACCAAGTTCAAATGCATCAGATCAGAAGTAATTACTACATTAGAGGGTGCCCTGGCCTTTGCTCAACTTCCTCTTGGCCTATCAGAAAAATTAGACTGAATGTATTGTCTTTTTTCTGTTAAAATGAATGACACAAACCATCCTCCTGAGTGGACACTCATGCCTAAGCATCTGAGAAGTGACGCGTCAGTGCAACAAATGTTGAATATTGTGTGACTAATAACTGTGACATTTAATTTATATTGGAACTCAGAGGTTGAAAGTGGAGTGACGTCAAATACTTAACTTCGAGATAAGAAGTCAGGAAAAAAACACAAACGTTTCTCAGGCTAACCATTGTCATCAATACCAGTTAATAACAACACTCTACATGGTACTTTGAGCACACAATCGGCATAGCAACACTACTAAGGTTGAAAATTACTGTGTGCAAGACTGCTTTACTGTTACAGTTACAAATAGGACAGAAGTGCTATTAATGGTAAAAGTGTTTGTATGGTGGCAGCCATCATGGAATCCCATGTCGGGGTTGGCGAGGTTACTCCAAGTTTCAGCCGGAAGTCCGGGAACGCCCCATGACGCCATGACTAAACAACTTTTTACCAATCCACTGGGGTGGACAAACGCACATATTGTTACCTTTAGTATTAACTAAAGGTAACAATATGTGCGTGTGACACATACATACAGACATTTTTACCAATCCACCCCAGTCTTTTATTTGACTAATTACTTCATCTACTAATAGACACTTTCTGCCTAGTGAGTGCTCTGCTGCAGCTCATCTGAAAACTGTGCTGAGAAAAGCCTTCTCACTGTTTAATGATCATTACTGACCATAATGACCAAGCTCAGACACAAGGTCAACGTTTTTGACTACCTACTGATAAGAGTAATCCAATTTATTATTCATTCCATTTGACCAGGCTGTCACTGGGAGAATAAGGAAGCGAAGGACCAATGCCTCAGGGACTCATGAGCTTGGCAACTCAGATCATTTTATTCCTTCTCCTCTGTTTTAATTACACATATTTTTGTCTCTGCCTGCCACTCATGGAGATGTTTCTCTAAATTTGCAGGTTAAGGCTCATGGGTTTGTTATAACAAAGTGTCCCTGTTTAACAAGAGTCACAAAAGTCTTGCCATTTTCCCTCATTAAAAGGCAAATGTATGCAGCAAGGTGCTCAAAAGTCTAATCACATCCTCAGTCTGAGCATAAGGCTGGTTTGAGCAGATAAAATGAACAGTGGTGGGCACAAGAACTCACCTGGTGCTCAGTGACAGCACAGTCACATTTAACACTATTCCATTCAAGCATTTAAATAATGCTGCCTTTCTATAGACAAGGACATAAACAAAAAAGGAGTTGACATGCAAGGTTAAAGAACAGTTCACACAGTTCAACAATACACACAGCTCTGTCTCTGCTGGTGGACATGAGGTCTGTCCAAGTGGCAACTCACAGTAATGCCTTTTTGAGGTTTTCCAGTCTTGATTTTGTACAACTTTTTTTCAAATTATACTCCTGCGATTCAGTCATCTTCATGTAACATAAAGTGTCCCTTCCTGATTTATTTTTTAGCACGTTTGTCACACTTAAATGTTTCAGATCAAACAAATGTAAATATTAGTCAAAGACAACACAAGTAAACAGTGCGTTTTTTTGTTTTTTTTTAAATTAAGGTAGGGAAAAAAATAATAAATCCAAACCTACATGGCCTTGTGTAATAACTGGTTGGGCCACCATTTGCAGCAACAACTGCAATCAAGCGTTTGTGATAACTTGCAATGAGTCTTTTACAGCGCTGTGGAGGAATTTTGGCCCCCTCATCTTTGCATAATTGTTGTAATTCAGCCACATTCGAATGAATGAACTGCCTTTTTAGGATAATGCCACAGCATCTCAATAGGATTCAGGTCAGGACTTTGATTAAGCCACTCCAAAGTCTTCATTTTGTTTTTCCTTTAGCCATTCAGAAGTGGACTTGTAGGTGTGCTTCGATCATTGTCCTGCTGCAGAACCCAAGTTCGCTTCAGCCTGAGGTCACAAACAGATGGTTGCACATTCTCCTTCAGGATTTTTTGGTAGACAGCAGATTTCAGGGTTTCATTTATCACAGCAAGTCTCCCACCTGTCAGGCACAAGCAAGGGTGGACTCACAAAGCAGAATCCAGACAAGGCAACAGTTCAGGGTCTTTAATCGGTCAGGCGTCGGTACACAGAGATCAATCCAAAACAGGCAACAGTATCCAAAACAGCAGGCAAAAGAGAAGTCAAAAATCAATCACAGTCTAGGCACAGTCACAAGGGAATCAGACTTTAACGCTGGAAAATCTCACGCAAAGGCAATCTGGCACTGAAGGCAGGGAAGACAGAGACTAAATACTCTGTGTCAAATGAGAAACAGGTGCAACACATTAGGGCGGGGCCAGTAATCACACAGGAGGGAAACTTGACAGTAAGTGGATCGGAAATGAGACAATGCATGAGTACCAAAATAAAATAGGAACCAATGAATGAATAGAAAAACAAATAACAACTTAAATGGCAGACATCACTACTCCGCATATACTGTATTTATGTGGTACACCCCACAATTGTGTGACCACATCTTTTATTTTCCGCATTATACCTATTAATTTAAAGCTGTGGGTTTGGTGGCAGCTTGCAAGCGTGTATTTTTTTCGCCTGCAGTCTTGCTGATTTTATATTTGAGTATGAATTGGCTCCTACTCATGTTATAGCTGAAGTCAATCAACATACACTGACTTCAGCTATAACATAATGGTTAATAGCAAAGCAGTTACAAGTTACAGACCTGTACTTACTCTTGAGAGATATTATTGTTGTAAAGGACAATATTATATAGTTTAACAGATACATTTGATAATCTTTTGTCATAGCTTGTCTTGTTCTCTAATTTATTTTCCTGATTAAAAATAGCAAACATGATTAACTATCATTAGTTGACATTATATTGTCCACTAAAATGTGACTTTAGTGATTTTAACAAGTGTTCACTCTAAATCACTCATGGTCTGGTTGGTTTAAAAAACAAGTCTAATTTTGCCCGCTGATTTGCCTCACTTTTTTGGTAGCATGATGTCTACAATTACATATGCGTACAAGTGTGTGCAGGCCAGAGAGAAAGGGGAAAGCAAAAAGATGTGCCTGTGTGCTTTAGGTTTGGTCTTAAAAACTCACTGCGGTGTTGTCAGAACAGCACATCTGTGCTCTCTGTCTTTTCTCCTCTGTAGATCGCAGTGATATTTCTGCTCAGCTGTAATGTGTTCACTGACTGCTCGTAAAATCACTCTCGCTCTCCTCTCACAGCATTTGTGCAGACTTGCCCTGTTTCTTATATTGGTTGGCTTTCTTCAAATATTGGTGGGAACATGTCGCCACCGTCCATACACAAACCTACACCCAGGATTTGTATGTTTAAAGAAACTGAAAAAGGCACTGAAAATGTGAGATGGTTACATCCTGGGACATATGGGCATCTGCTATTAATATGATTAACAAACCAACCTGATGTGCTTGAATAATGTAGGAAAGACACAGCTTTGTGTAATAAGTATTGACTGTGCTGTGATGATTTAGCAACTAGCTGTGAGTTAGCACATCATCAACAGCCAGGAGCTCAGACTGATCCATCCACACTACACCACAGAGCCACTTAAAGCAATCCATACCATTCTGGCATGTGTCACAGCACTTTGAAATTTGAACATGAACAACACTGCCTCCCTCAAAGTCCCACCCTCTCCCCCCTGCCTGTGACGTCTGACACTTCCTCCTTCCCAAACGAGTGTGGTGATAATGTGAGACGTACAATTGAAAGTCAATGGAGTCTGTTTCGGAGGCACTGGTAAGTGAAGTTTTCACTGTGGGAGCAGCTGGGGTTTCCTTGCTGTCTCTCACAGAACGCTCTGCCACTCTACCGACTCGCAAGCTGTGACAGTGGTAGGCGACACTGGGACAGATGACATGACAGGAAGCTCGGCATATAATTATATTCGGACCGAAGAAAATGATTTGTCAGCTTAGAAGGAGCAATTTAGGATTACAAAAGAATAGTGTCAAAATTAAAAGAAAAAATTATAAAAGGAAAGGATTGCTTTAACTAAATTTTATATTAGAAATATGTATCTATCTTTGATCCTTTAAAATCTCCAAGTATATTTCCTTTCATGTTTTTCATTTTTATGAAATTTATATTCATATTTCATTTTGTTTTTTGGGCGGTCCCTAGACAGTGAAACTGGGAGGGGGTTGGACAATGTAAATGTGATGATACTCACTTGGCTCCCAGAAGGTGCAAATCTTTGAAGCTATTCTCCCTAATCCAGTTTGAGAATCTTATTCCTGTTATGCTTTCAGGCACAAGACTGGTGGACTCAAATGCACAACTCCAGACAAATGTAAGGTTCAACATAAAGTTTACTTATTAAGAGTATAAACCAAAAACCCTCTCAAGGAGGATCAAAAACAGAAACAAAAAAGCACTCGCAAGGAGGATCAAAAACATGAACAAAAAACACTCACTGGGAGGATACGAAAACCATTAACGAAAAGCGCTCTTCAGCGCTCTTCAGATTAAACAATTCTAAATTTGCAGAAACTGAACCAGGCAACCATGAATGACTTGACTATGACTAGCTCATGGATGAAATAAGACAAGCTGGCGATATGACAGGAAGACCAGGACTATTTAAGCAAGGTGGAAGTGGTAACAGGTGAATACAATCAGGGGCGGGGCAGACAATCACAGTGTCACACAAGGGAAGGAGGTCAGGCTCTGAAACGAGAGGGAAAGGTGAATACAAAATAAAACTGGAAGTGCATATGAAAAATAAAACATGAGTGAGCAACCTAACAAATCTGGCGAGATATTACAATTCCAATATTTTCAGATATTTCCATGTGTTTGACATTGTTGGAAAGCTTAGAAATCGCACTTTCATAATTTGTAAATAACTCAAAGTGCCTCTCGGGAGACTTATGCCTGGTATTTCCATGGCTGTTTCCTGATGTCTTATCAGGCAGAACCATTGCATACTTTAAGTGCACGTAAATGTGGACATTTAGACTGAGCTTCAGTCAGAACAGAACAGTGGCTCAGTCAATGAGTTTTAACAGGCCTGGGATTGGAGTCTATATGTTAATTAAATCCGCAATGGCCTACCAGACCTACCAGAACCTATTGATAAAGTGAGCACGTTAAAGTTCTATAGTTATGATTCTATTGGTGATTGACATTATTTTATGGTAAAAATATCAAAGCTATCAAAGAGTTGTTACAGATGACAAAGGAAATGAGAAGTGAGTTCGAGGAGCAGCACTGAGCTCAGGCAATGAAATGGTAAAAATAAATGAGATTCATGGCTGTGTAACACTCTCTAGTGACGAGGAGACGTGTTCTTTCTTTCGCCGTTCCCAGCTAGATTTATTCATAACTCCTTTTTGCAGCCACAGCACATGTCTCTCACACCGCTCTTCACTTCCGGCTCAACCAACGTAAAAACACTGGACGGGGGCGTGCTCTTAAACGTAGCTACGCTACACTACCCCCTCCCAACAAAACCCCTCGCCCCGAGGGACAACCAAAAAACAAAAGAACATGGGTGCTAACCAACCCGAACTCACACACATGCACACTCAGGTGCCATGCACACCTAACCCCACCACAATCACACATGCACACACAGGTGCCACTCACACCACCACCCCCCAGTACAAGTTCCCGTTTTTTAAACAACATCTTTATTCACAAGCACACATCAACTTTCCCTCCCACCAGTCCCCTAACCCCATTGAGACCACTTGTAATCCCCCAAATACCTAGGGGCTCTCCTCACCCTCCCGGGCGCAGGAGTCACAGGGACCGACAAGCCTTCCCCCACCCCAGACGGACCCGGGGTCACTGCTGCAACTGCAGAGGCCTCCTCATCACCTGCAGCAGCAGGAAGCCTAACTGGGCTCTCCGTACCGGGAGTCACAGAACGGAGCCAACCTGTCTCGGTGCAGCACCACTTTCCTCCTCCTAGGTGCTGGCAACCGCACCCTGTAGACCACCTCGCCCACCTTTGCTAGCACCTCACAGGGCCCTCGCCAGTGACTGTCCAGTTTGGGGATGCGGCCCTTCTTGCGTCTAGGCTCATACACCCAAACCAATTCCCCTGGCACAAAATCCCGCCCCCGCGACCTGATGTCGTAGTTTCGCTTCTGACGCCTCTCAGCCGCCTGCATCTGCTCCCTAGCAAACTGATGTGCTGTCTCCAGGCGGTCCTGGAGGCGCCTGGCGTACTCCGGACCAGGAGGAACCCCTGGAGCATCCGGTGGGTGGCCAAACGCCACCACCACCGGAGTGCGAAGCTCGTTCCCAAGCATCAGTAGGGCTGGGGAGCACCCCGTGGACTCCTGCACCGCCGACCTACACGCCATGAGCACCAACGGCAAGTGCCTGTCCCAGTCCCGCTGATGCTCAGACACATGAAGAGCCAGTTGCTCCCCAAGGGTTCGGTTGAATCTCTCGACCAATCCGTCACTCTGTGGGTGCAACGGTGTGGTGCGGGTCTTATGAATTCCCAGGCGCTCGCACATCGCGGCGAACACCCTGGACTCAAAGTTACGGCCCTGGTCACTATGCAGCGATTCGGGCACCCCAAAACGACAAAACATGCCCTCAACCAGCGCGTCCGCGACTGTCTCAGCCTCCATATCAGCAATGGGGTACGCTTCCGGCCATTTGCTAAAATAATCCATGGCCGTCAGGATGTAACGGTTGCCCCTGTCAGTGATGGGTAACGGGCCCACGATGTCCACCGCAACTCTTTCCAAAGGGGCCCCCGCACGGAGCTGCTGGAGCGGGGCTTGTGAACGCCCGGTGGGGCCCTTGCGGGCCGTACACTCATCGCACCTCCGGCAAAAGTCCGCCACATCCCTCTGATAGTTACCCCAGTAAAAACCTTGTCGGAGACGACGCAGGGTCTTGGTGGCCCCAAAGTGCCCTGACCCCAAGGCACCGTGCATGGCCTCCAACACAGCCCCCTGCCTGCTCCGGGGAACCACCAACTGCCACGTCTTGCCTCCCCCCGGTGCCACCCAGGCCCGTTGCAGCAACCCCTGGCGCAACCTCAACTCCCCAAACTTGGCCCAGAGCCCTTTGGTGCTCCGAGACAGCGCCCCCACATCCTCCCACGGTGGACGCTCCTGAGCCTCTACCCACTGCAGCACTGGCTGCAGATCAGAGTCCTGCTCCTGTTCTCGCCGCCACTCATCCGGCCCAATGGTCTGCAACTCCCCGCAGAAAACCTCCCTCACCTGGCCTTCCGCCCTGAACTCCTCCCTCTCTTCCTGCAAACCCTGCTCCCTGCCCTCTGCACGGTCACAGAAATTACACCCTACCTCAGCGCAGGGCCGGCACGACAAGGCGTCTGCGTTGGTGTGCCGGGTCCCTGGTCGATGCTCAATCTCAAAATCGTACGCCTGCAGTTCCTCCAACCACCTGGCGATCTGGCCTTTCGGTTCCCGGAACGACATCAGCCACTGCAGTGCAGCATGGTCGGTCCGGACTACGAAAGGCAGCCCGCACAGGTAGTACTTAAAATGTCTCACAGACCGCAGCACAGCCAACAGCTCACGACGCGTGACGCAGTAATTCCACTCCGGCTTCTCGAACGCCTTGCTAAAGTAGGCCACCACCCTCTCACCCTCAGGCCACACCTGAGAAAGTACACCCCCCACCTCCTCACTGCTCGCGTCGGTGTCGAGGACAAAAGCTAGTGAGGGGCTGGGCGGTGCCAGCACTGGGGCCTCACACAATGCGCGCTGCAGATGCTGAAAAGCCGCCTGACACTCCTCAGTCCAGCCATAGGACCGGTCCTTCTCCAACAGCCGGTGTAGGGGCGCTGCAATGGTAGCGAAACCCTGCACGAACCTCCTATAATACGAGGCTAGCCCAATGAAACTCTTTAGCTGTCTCCGATTTGCAGGAGTAGGCCAGTTCCGCACCATCCCTACCTTGTCAGCCATGGTGCTGATCCCCTCCCCGGTCACCCTGTGCCCCAAGAATGAAACCTCCCTCTTCATAAAATGGCACTTATCGGGGTGCAACTTCAAGCCCGCAGCCCGGATCCTTTCCAGGACCCGTCTGAGGGCCTCCAACGCAGACTCAAAGGAGCCCCCATGTGCCAAAATGTCGTCCAGGTACACTAGACACTGTTCCCGGGGAACATCAGCCAGCACTTTATCCATCAACCGCGCAAAGGTGGCGGGTGCATTGCACAGCCCGAAGCACATCACCTTAAACTGCCACAACCCTCGCCCGGTGCAGAACGCGGTTTTTGGACGGGACTCTGGTGCAAGCGGAACCTGATAGTACCCGCTGCGGAGATCCAGAGAGGAGAACCACACAGACCCTGAGATGAGGTCCAAGGACTCATCAATGCGAGGAAGGGGGTATGAGTCCTTGATTGTCACCTTATTAAGAGGCCTGTAATCAGCGCAGAGTCTCCACCCCCCAGTCTTCTTCGGTACCATGACCACCCCAGACGCCCAGGGGCTATCTGAGGGCTCAATAATACCGGCCTCCAGCATTTCTGTAACCGCCTTGTGACAGGCCTCCTGCCGAACCAGGGGCAGGCGGCGCGGGTGACACTTAATGGGCCTAGCCTCCCCCGTCTCGATCATGTGTGTCGCTAAGTGAGTCCGCCCAACCTCCCCCTCACACTTTGCAAAACACTCCTCAAATTCCCCCAACAACTGGTAGAGTTGTCCCCTCTGTTGTTCATTCAGGTCACTCCCACACTCTCCCCACCTCCCCTCCTCCGTGGGTTGCCCCCCCCCACCCAAGCTTGGGCACTGGTCTAGAACAGGTGAGGAAAAAGTACCGGGCACGCCACTGGCTTCCGCAACCGGCGTGAAAGTTTGTACATGGGGTGACAAGTGGTGAGGTGCCACAGAGAGCCCCGGAACAGCAGCTGGGGCTAAGTACACTGGGGCCGCAACCGGGGGTCCCGGCAGCACAGCACTGGTCCCGCAGGGACAAGGAGAGGCCTACAAGGGGGCATCTACCCTGTCCCTGTAGGTCACACAACCACCTGGGAAACTAAGTGTACCCCTCCCCATGTCCAAAACCCCCCCATTATCGACCATAAAATCCAACCCCAGGATGCAAGAATCCTGGATATCTGCCACCCACACCCTATAACACACATTGAGCCCTGCAACACACACATGCAACAACCCCACCCCCACCATAGGAGACAGTTCACCTGTGACGGTGCGAAGCTGCACCTCAGTCCGCTGCAGTGGAGTCCCGCTGGGCAGAAGGTCGGGTCGCACCAGTGTCACAGAGGATCCCGTGTCCACCACACCCAAGCACGACACCCCCTGTACGGACACACACACTTGGAACGGGCGCTCTCCACCAGAGCCTCTGTTGACCCAGCCAACTGCCACCGGCAGCTGGGCAGCGACCCCATCTGCTTCTGGGGGGGTTGGAGCCCCACCCCCCGGTCCATAGTGCTGGGCTCCATCAGGCAATGGGCTGGACACCGACGGGGAACAGACGGTCTCAGTATCTCCGCTGACCTGAACCCGGAGGCATCCCGACTGCTCCTGGCGGCTGGGACAGTCCCTCAGTAGGTGACCCACCTGGCCACACCCCCAACATGAACCCGCTGGGCCACGAGGCGGACGCCTGGTTGATGATTGCTGGGGTGCAGGGCTGCGGAGCTGGCCAACCTGCGTGGTGAGCGTCCTCATCAGGCCGGTCAGATCGTCCACCCACTCAGGCTTAGTCTCCGGCACACGCACCTCCCGGGCTGCTCTCACTGCGTTGGCTCCGCCCCCTTGGTCTCTGGCATGCGACCACACTGCCTCTCGCTCCACTGCCAGTCTCAACGCCTCTTCAATGGAGGAAGGATGAGCCAACTGCACCGCACAACGTAATTCCGGAGGATACAGAGCCCCTACAAAACGGTCCCTGGCCATCTGACTACGCACTTGTAGGGGCATGTCAGCATATGCACGCTGTGTCAAAGTCTTGATGTCGCCATACAGTGCATTAAGCGACTCACCAGTGCGTCTGTGCCTCCCGCTGAGTTCAGCCTGCAACGTCCACGGCCCCATGTCTGCTCCAAAACGTTGGCTCAAAGCGGCCACCAGCTTGCCATAATCCCCCCTCTCCTCCGGGCTCAACATGGTTATGCACATCAGTGCGTCCTCTGATAACTTTGACGCCAGGAAAAACGCCATGTCTGACGGCGACCACTCCATCCTCCCTGCAATCAGCTCAAACTGGGCTCTATATGCCTCCCAGTCAGTCTTCCCATTGTACACCGGGAGCTGTATTTGTACCGGGCTGTACCGCAGCTTCCAAGCGGGGAAAGAAAGCGACGGCTCCAGCACACGCTCCGAGTCTCCGCCGCCACCCGCACTTGCGGGGCTCCTCTCCTGAGGCTCCATCCGGACACGCTGCTGCAGCGCCGGCAAAGCACCCACCGGGACCGCCATTCCGTCCGCCGTCACCGCCGCCGCCGCCTCCGCTGTCTGCACCGATCGGTCGTGCACGGCTCGAGTGGCAGACGAGCCCACCGCAGGCCGACTCACCCCCGGAGCAAACAACCATCCGCGGCCCGCCGTCCTCCTCCAAGCCTCCGCAGGTACGCCATCCTCCTCCGGCTCCCGCTTCACATACACGCTCTTGTCCATGGCCGCACGATCGCACACAAAAGAGAGAAGAAAAAAAAAAAACGCAGCGTGGATTCGATCACGATTCTGACACCAGTGTAACACTCTCTAGTGACGAGGAGACGTGTTCTTTCTTTCGCCGTTCCCGGCTAGATTTATTCATAACTCCTTTTTGCAGCCACAGCACATGTCTCTCACACCGCTCTTCACTTCCGGCTCAACCAACGTAAAAACACTGGATGGGGGCGTGCTCTTAAATGTAGCTGCTACAGCTGTAACATGAATTCTAGTCTCATTTGAAGTTTTCAGATCCTGTGCATAATAAAAAATCTGTGACATGACACTTCCAGCTTTTAAGGTGCGCTGGTTTGGTGCAGACAGGTCCCTCTCTTAGGTAGTTACATGTTACATGTTGTCCACCAATTTTCCCAGCTCATGTTTAAAGCTGTAGTGGGTCATTTTCAAATGTTAAATAATCTCTGTTAGAGGTAAGGTAATAATTATTGGTCTGTGTGTATTTTCTCTATGCTGTTAGAATCCTTAACTGTGATGAGACACTCGTAGCTGACATCACAGCGTGTGTGTGTGTAAGCTTTGGACTTATTGTCTCTGTAAATTACTGTAAAAAGATGTAGTTTCTGCACACAACAATTTGTTGTTCTTTTTACACATCTTCATAGCTAGCTGGTGGGAAAAGTAATTTAATTTGCCTTTATGAGGAAATGGCAAATACAAATCTTGAATCTATGAAATGTGTAACAGAACTTTCTGTACATCATGTTCTCTCTGTCTCTTCTGATGTAACTGCATATCATTCTACAGAGGTGAGAAACCTGAACTAAAAAAGTATCTAACATTTTGCCCACTAGTAGTAACTAAAGTGTGTTGAGAAAAAAAAAAACAATTCCATACAGTTATGTTGGAAAGATTGATAATTTCATACAAAATGGACAGTATCTTGAAGTATGTAAGCAGTCATTTTGAATTATAGTAAATCATTCTACTCAAATAGAGCTCAATTTTGTCAACTCCTGGCTGTAAGTAGAGTTTTACTTTTCATTTTACAGTAATAAGACCACCATTTACAACTGTGCAGACTATGGTACATTCTTAATCACATATAATGAAGTACATTTGTGTAATGTAAAAATTAGAGGCCTATTAAAAATATATATATAGGCCTATAATAAACACATTATTTGTAAATAAATATGTCTCAGCATTTGCACAAACTTAATTCTTTGTTTGTTATAAAAATAATTTGTATTTGACTCTATGCAACCATGAAAACATTTTGGCCTGCAGCTGTTGTGGTCTTCTTGCAGCTTGTATTTTTAATTTTGATGCATGGTCACAAGCTACAACCTATGTAAACATGATACAGATCAATGAGCTAGTACTTATGTTGGTTCTTAAATACTGTTACAGAGTTGATTACTGTGTATTTCAACATACACTTTATCCTATTGTTTATTTGTACACACACACACACCGCGAATATCGATACTTCCGATCTGGGGGGGGTGTTTTTTAGAATCGATCTTTATATCAAAATATCAATTCCAGGTCCACTTTTACAAGAAATATTAATACTTTTTATGACACAGACTCTCTAATCAATTTTATAGAAGTAAAAAGTGAAACCTGTGGTCAATATTTGTGTCTGATATGGAACTACTATTCCTTCTGGCTTCCACTTCCTGTCTGACTTGGCCACGCTCGGCAGCTCGCGCACTGATATGCGCATCACATGCACACACGCCAGCAGTCGTCTATCAGTCAGTCAGAGACAACAGCAAAATTGTGGACATTGTTAGCATTTTGTGGCGGTTTCTGGCTCTTTCCTGCTGAACTTGGGCCTAGCAGGCTGGATAAATAAACCATGCCAGCCAAATCTTCAAACCACACCATTGAGGAATATGTCACCATGGCTCAAGTGCGTGAATTGCTGGACCAACAAAAAGACTTTTACAGGACTTTGCTTGAACAATAGGAAAAAAGCTTCAAAACTTGTGTTCAGATCATAGTTGACTTTTCAAACAGGAGGACTGATGATCTGTCAAAGCAAGTCTATGATCTCAAGGTGAGTCTGGAAATGACTTTGATGATTTTAAAATGTCATGCAAACCTTGGTCCAAGAACTGTATGGAAACCAGGACTGACTTGGACACAATTTGTAAAAGCATGATTTCAATATCCGACAAGACAGAATATCTGGAGGGCCAGTCAAGACGCCAAAATGTTGTTGTAAATGGCATTAAAGAGTCTGGGAACGAAAAGGTGTCTGAATCTGAAGAAAAAGTGAGAAAACTACTCAGTGAAAAACTACACATTATTTCTTATACACACTAGGACTACAACAAACCTGATTTTGAAGCCCAGACTTTTAAGCCCTTTGATCCCTCGACTATTGACCCTTACAACTTCGATGTTGACCCAGACCTACATTTTTTCTCATCATTTGATGCCTCCAAAATTTGTAGTTATTATAATGATACTCAGTTTAATGACTTGTGTGTTTCTATGCCTCCTAATATATTCTCTACTTTTCATCTGAATATAAGAAGTCTTTCCAGCAACTATGACAAATTCATGCATTATCTATCTACACTTAATCATGATTTTTCTGTTATTGCTTTATCAGAAACATGGCTTACAGAGGACTCTAGAGACATTTTTAAATTACCTAAATACAATTTGGTTCACTGTGTAAGAGAGAATAGATCTAGATGCGGAGTATCTTTGTTCAACAATGATGTTTATGAATTTAAAATCAGGGATGATCTCTCTCTAAAGTCTGATGGGGCTAAGGTGGAATCTGTTTTTGTAGAGCTCTTTGGTGTCTCTGGTGGAAAAAATATTGTTGTTGGTGTTATTTATTGCCCACCTGACTCTATCATCAAATATTTCAATGAAAGTTTGTCAAATTCTTTTGATCTGATAAACAATGAGGATAAACTCTGTTACATTTTAGGAGATTTCAATATAAATCTTTTTCAATATAAATCAGATACCCTTACTGGTGACTTTCTTAATATTATGTATTCTAGTTACTTTTCCCCTCTTATTCATAAATCTACACGAGTTAAAGAAAATTCAGCAACCTTGATTGATAACATTTTAACTAACTCTTTGAGTGAAGGAATGAAATCTAGGGTCTTGTATTTAGATTTGTCAGACCATTTTCCTATTTTCCAGTCCATCAAGAGTCTAAATAGAGCTAAACATACCAAGAAAACAATGTACAAAAGAATTATGAGCAAGTCAAATATTTCAAAATTTAAAGACAAGCTTACCAGTATTTCATGGGATGACCTACAGTATATGAGGAAAATAATGCTGAGTGTGCAAATCAATATTTTATGAAAGTTATTAGTTTTAGCTTTAATGACTTTGCAATCTGTAAAGATTAAACTATACAGAAAATATCTCTCAAATCCCACTCCTCTTAGCCATTGCGTTTATAAATCCTATAGAAATAAATATATTCATTCCATTAGATCTGCAAAAAAGAAATATTACAGTGAAAAATTTAATAGATGTTCAAACAATATCAAAACCACATGGAAAGTGATAAATCAGCTGTTGCAAAGAGAAAAAAAACTGCCCCAGAGCTACCTTCTGTCTTTTTGGATGGTGAACATTCTCTTAAAAATCCATTTGATATAGCTCAAAAATTTAATGACTTTTTTTTGTCAATATTGGTTATGAATTAGCTAACAAAATATCTGTATGCCATGGTATTCCACTAGATTTTATCCCTAGACATTTTCCTATTATTTCTTCTTTTGAGTCCCCTGATATTTAAGAAAAAAGTGACATAATTGATGAACTAAAAATATCTTCAGCCGGTCATGACAACATTACTCTTTACTCCATTACTCACCTGATTGACAAAGTTACTTCTGCACTTGAAAATAATGAATTTACTTGTAGTATTTTCCTAGACTTTTCAAAAGCTTTTGATACAGTTAACCATCATATTTTACTTGAAAAGATGTATAATTATGGTTTTCATGATACTACACACAAATGGTTAAAAAATCATGTCTCCAACAGAAGTCAGTATGTTTGTGTTAAGGGTTGCTATTCTAACAAAGCCAGACTACTCTGTGGGGTTCCGCAGGGATCCATTCTGGGACCATTATTATTTCTCATATATGTTAATGATTTGTCTAATGTCTCTAATATCCTTTCTCCAATAATGTTTGCAGATGATACAACTCTTGTTCTCTCTCATTCAAATTTCAGTTCACTGATTAAGGATGGTAATGTTGGTTTAACTGCCTATGCTACCTGGTTCAGACTAAATAAATTATCTTTGAATATAAAAAAATCTAACTTATCATTTTCAGTGGTAAAAAATCACATTCTAAGGATTTATCCAAAATTTCAATTGAATCTGTTGAGATGCCTCAAGTGTCATCTACAAGATTCTTGGGAATCATTGTTGATGAGAGTTTGAGTTGGAAAGAACAAACTGACTGGGTTAGCAGAAAAAAAATAAATCTATTGGTATAATTAGAAAGATCAGTCAGCTTGTCACCACAAACTGTCAACAGATTTTATATTACAGTTTAATTTATCCCTATCTTTCATATTGTAATATAGTTTGGGCAAGTACTTTTTCCAGTACTCTCAACAAAATTTTGGTCCTCCAGAAACGTTTTGATAGAATTGCAACTTGATCAGTGTCACACACACTATCTGCTCCTTTATTACGAAAACTACAAATTCTTATTATTTTTAACATCAATATTTTTCAAATATGTGTTTTTATGTATAACATACACTCAAGTGAAAGGAATATTCCTGAGCATTTCGAGACGTATTTTAAAACAAATTCACAGGTCCATTCCTACTCAACTCGTCAATCCTCAGATCTTCATCTTCCGAAATTTCTTACCTGCAGAGGTCAATTTTCAATAAGATTTAGGGGTACTAAATTGTGGAATGACTTTTCCCATCTGGCAAAAAAAAACTGTTCCATAAAATTCTACAAAAGACACTTAAAAGATTATTTAACGGTTGTTTTGTAATTTGCTTTTCTTCATGTGTTGTTGTTCTTATCTCTGTGTTAATGTTTGTTTGTTTTTATTATTGGTTTGTTTTTATTATTATATATAATTTGTGATTATTAGTTTGTTATCACTTTTATATAGTTATCCCAATTGTGTGTTTTCTTTTAAATATTGTCAAATTTCAACATTATTTAGGTAGAGGCTTCAAATAAGCCCACTCGGCTTTCTGCCTCTTCCTGCACTGTATGTTACTTTGTATTCTTTGTCAATCTTATATTTTTTCTTTATAAATAAAATAAACAAACATAAACAGGATGGCAGAGAGAAAGAGGAGCATCGTCTGGACACATTTCACAGCAGTAAGCTTGAATGAAGCTACTTGTGATTTGTGCTTAAAGTGTCTCATGTATTGTGGTAATACCACAAATCTCACAAAACACCTAAAGGTGAACCATACCAAAGAGCATGACGACTTGCAGTGGAGGAGATTAGAGGAGAGGGAGTGCAGAGAAAAGTCCCCACACCTGCGGCCCGAATGAGGCAGACCTCTGTCTTGGAAGCCCTACAGAGAGGCAGGCAATATCCAGGTATAGTGAAAATACATCACAGTGCCCACCATCACAGGCATATAGACATAGATACGATAAATTTACATAAAATACCAGAATGTTTTTGTCAATTTTGCATTAAAACATAATATCTTATTTTATTTTATTTATTTAGTTAGATCAAAAATTAGATCAAAATGTTTCCTCCCAGCACAATATGTAGGCGTTAATTGAACTCACATTCCTGCCATCATCTTAACACAATTCAGTAAGTTAGAATTGTATAATAATTAAACTATATTACTTAAATGGCACATTTCAAGTAAAACTGTAGCTATTTAGTATATGTTTGGTGGTATGTGAGTTATACTTCCCATAAAAAAATACTTTTATTTTTCATAGATGACTCCCAAAAGAGCTGCAGCGATAACAAGAAGTCTGGGAGAAATGACCTACAGCTGTAGGACCTACAGCCAATATCAATTGTAGAGGACAGAGGGTTTAACGCATTTGTTAAGATTCTTGATCCACACTACAGAATCCCAAACCGCAAACGTATGACGGAAGGCACAATTACAGACGTGTACAACAGCTGTAAAGAGAACGTAAAGGCAGCTCTGCAACGTGCACACAGTGTGGTTCTCACAACAGATATGTGGACTTTGATGACCACAGAAGCATATTTAACTGTATCTTGTCATTTCATTCACAACTGGCAAATGCAAGAGTTTGTTCTCTTGTTGTTTTTCTGGTCAGCACACAATCAGTCTAGAGCTGAAAAAAATAACAGATGAGTGGGCCATAACTCAGAAGGTCATAGCAGTTGTTACAGACAACTGTGTTAATATGGTTTCTGCAGTTCACAAGGTTGGGTGGAAGCACTACCCTTGCATTGCTGACACCTTAAACCTAGTAGTAAAAGATGGGATAAAAGCGGTACATGAAGTTGTTCAGCTCTTGACAAAATGCAGCACCATAGTCTCCTTTTTCCACCATAGTGCAAGGTACAGAGAAGCTGAAGCAGATCCAAAAACAACTGAACGTTGCAGAGCATAAACTGATCCAATCAGTGGAAACAAGGTGGAATTGAGTTTTCTACATGTTAGAGAGGCTGCATGAACAGAGGGAAGCATTGACCACAGCCCTTTGTCTACTTGGGAAAAGCTCCCTGTGCTTAAATGATGAAGAGTTCTCCATGATCCACCTAACTGTTGAAGCCTTGAGACCCTTTGAAGAGGTGACAAGAGAGGTTACAGCAAAAAAGTATGTCTCTGTGTCAAAAGTAATCCCCCTTGTATCACTACTTCACAGAGCAGCTGCAGCCACTGAGCATCGAGGTAGCTCTATTTCAGCACAGCTGGCACTGTAAATTCAACGCAGATTCGGTGGGATTGAAACCTGCCACAGTCTTGCTGCAAGCACTTTCCTGGATGTCAGGTTCAAAAACCTAGCATTCTGTGACAAAGACAATGGAGAAAACATGAAAAAACGACTCTTCACTGAAATGCAGCAAACTTATCAGCTAACATCAGAGTCGTCTTCTGCAGCCACACAGGCAGCTGCCTCATCACTTGGGCCAAGCTCTGCCTCAGTACATCAGGCAAGTTCTGCCTCAGCACGTCAGTCAAGTTCTGCCTCTGCACCTGGGCCAAGTTCTGCCTCACCAGGGAGTCCTGCACCTACTTCCAGCTCTGCCCAAGTGAAAAAAGGCATATGGGCCGATTTTGACAGTCAGATTTTGGCAGCCCAACAGCACCACACAACAGGTACCGATGCATTTATTGAAATGCGTCGCTACATGGAGGAAAAGCGTTCCAAGTGACCAGGACCCATTACTTTGGTGGAAAGGCCACGAACAAGCCTCACTGAAGCGTCACTGCTTCATCTGTACCCTCAGAGAGGATATTTTCCAAGGCAGGAGAGTTAGTGAGCCGGAGAAGAAACAGACTGAAGGGGGATCATGTCAACATTCTGTTGTTTCTTAACAACAACATATAAATGGGAAATGAAAGACAATGTAGAATGTGACCTTTGTTGTCGTTCAAATTCTGTCAAGTTATAATCTGAAGACAAATCTGTCTGTTCCAAAAATAATTATATTGAAGTCAGAGCAACTGTTCTTATTTTCTCTTTTTTTAAGAGAGATTTTTTTTAAATGTGATTTGCAAATATTTTCAGTTGACTTGTTGATTTGCACTGATTGTCTTTAATTGCTCTGATTAAAGAGAAAACAAAGTTTTCATTGTAAAAGTCATCATAGAGTAGGACATCTAAAAGTACCGGTATTAGTATCGTGATATTAGCCTTAGTATCACCTGGTATGGGATCAAAAGGAAAAATAGTGGTATCGCACATCCCTAATATATATACAGTACATCATCATCATCATTGCCTTCCGGCTCAGCTCTCTTTCCGTTACAACTGTGCGGTAAAGCGAATGCAGTACCGCACCAGCCGCTCCGATTCTCCGGCCCATCTCCCGCTCCCTCGTCCCCTCACTCGTGAACAAGACCCCGAGACACTTGAACTCCTTCACCTGGGGCAAGGAGTCATTCCCTACCCGGAGAAGGCAATCCACCAGTTTCCTGCTAAGAACCATGGCCTCAGACTTGGCTTCCCAACCACTTCACACTCAGCCACAAACCAATCCAGTGAGCGCTGAAGGTCACAGGCCGACAAAGCCATAAGGACCACATCATCTGCAAAAAGCAGTGACGAGATCTCAAGCCCGCCAAACCACAACCCCCCTCCCCCACGACTACGCCTCGATATCCTGTCCATGAAAATCACAAACAGTACTGGTGATAAAGCGCAGCCCTGGCGAAGGCCAACACCCACAGGAACCACGCCTGGTTTAGTGCCGAGAACCCGGACACAGCTCATACTTTGGGCGTATAGGGATTGGATGGCCCTAAGTAGTGCCCTCCTCACCCCATACTTCCGCAGCACCTCCCACAGTATCTCCCTGGAAACCCGATCATACGCCTTCTCCAGGTCCACAAAACACATGTAGACCAGATGGGCGTACTCCCAGGCCCCCTCCAGGATCCCTGCAAGAGTAAAGTAAAGAGCTGGTCCGTTGTTCCACGACCAAGACAGAATCCGCATTGTTCCTCTTGAATCTGAGGTTCGACTACTGGTCGAACCCTCCTTTCCAGTACCTTTTTGAAAAGAGGGGCCACCGCCCCAGTTTGCCACTCCTTCGGTACTGACCCCGACCTCCACGCAATGTTGAAGAGACGTGTTATCCAAGACAGCCCCTCCACACCCAGAGTCTTCAGCATTTCTGGGCAGATCTCATCAACCCCACGGGCCTTGCCACTGCGGAGTTGTTTAACCACCTCAGTGACCTCCCTCACAGAGATTGACGATGATCCCCCATCAGCTTACCTCTCTGCCTCCACTACAGAGGGCGCAAATGTCAGATTCAGGAGTTCCTCAAAGTGTTCCTTACCTCCTCAATCAAGGTCAACAGGTCATCCTTACTGTACACAGTTTGAATGGTCCCCCACTTTCCACTCCTGAGGCCCCGAATGGTTTTCCAGAAACACCTTGGCTCGACCAATAAGCCTTCTCCATGTCCTCTCTGAACTTCTCCCGTATCAACTGCTTTGCATCTGCCACAGCAGATGCACAGAGGCTGCGCCCTACGGGCCCGTCGATAACATATCTCGGAAAAACTCCTTCTTCAGTCGGACAGCTTCTATGACCACCGGTGTCCACCACGATGTTCTAGGGTTACCGCCCCTTGAGGCACCTAAAGCCCTGGAGCCACAGCTCTCCACTACAGCTTTCACAATAGAGGCTTTGAACACTGCCCACTCAGGTTCAATGTCCCCAGCCTCCACAGGGATACAGGAAAAGCTCCGCTGGATGTGAGAGTTGAAGGGGCATCCTCCAGACGTTCCCAGTTCATCTGCTCCACATGTTTGGGTTTACCAGGTCTGTCCAGAGTCCTCCCCCATCCTCTGACCCAACTCACCACCAGATGGTGATCAGTTGACGATGAAACAATCACAAAATCGATCATCGACCTTCGGCCAAGGACACTCTGGTACCAAGTACATATTATGAGTGTCCTTACGTTCGAACATGGTGGTTGTTATGGATAGTCCATGACTTGCACAGAAATCCAACAACAAACAACCACTCTGATTTAGGATCAGGTAGGCCGTACCTCCCAATCACACCTCTCCAGGTTTCCCCATCGTTGCCCATGTGCACGTAGAAATCTCCTAGCAGAACTATGAAGTCCCCCGACGGAGCCCCTTGCAGGACTCCGTCGAGGGCCTCCAAGAAGGCCGGCTACTCCAAGCTGCTGATTGGCGCATAGACACAAACAGCAGTCAGGGCTTTCCTAAGGTGCAGGGAGGCAACCCTCTCGTCCACCAGGGTAAACTCCAACGCAGCGGTGCTCAGCCGGGGGCCCGTGAGTATTGACTGCATAACATTCCACTGTAGGAGCAAAACACCGGACCAAGCTGTGGAAGCTTCCACTGCTGATGTCTGGTCATGAAGCATAATTTTTTGAGTGGATGTTTGTTATTAACCAGGTGAGTTATATTGTAAAGTAAGAAAAACAACATTATTATGGAGCATGTAAACTTTGATAATTACTTCAGAAACTAGATATACTAGCCAAGGGAGTAGGTTTGATTTGGACATTGGTGGGGACATAAATTACCGTGCACACATGCACACACGCACACACACAAACACACATGCACACAGGCACACACGCACACACGCAAACAGACACAAATATAAATGTTACTGCAATTGACATCATATTAATATTAAAATCTGTCTCACTGATGTGACCCAAGGAAGAACTTACGCTCCTGTCCTGGCAGACTAGCAGGTTGCAGGTAGTGCTTACAAGCCGATACAGTGACAGCAGGGACAGCCAATCATATGTATGTTTGCGGGAAACCGCCAGAGCCAATCAGAGAGCGATAGTTAGATTAGAGGGCGGGGCTTCTAGCAGAGACCGACTGTTAACCATTTGTGTACCATAATCATTGACTAAACATTACGGACAGCGGGTGTATCGATAGGAATTACACAGCAGTGGCTTGATATTGGTAGGGGCGTGTCCCTACCCAATCCTACACCCCTGCTAGAGTCACTTTTCATGATTTCTCTCCTATCTGCTCCAATGTTACTGTCAGCTAATGAACATACTTCCCCTACAATGATCTGTTCGCATGTAACTTTGTGCTGACAGGGAACAGACACACACACAAACACTTTATTCCAACTCAAGCTGTTAACATTATGCTAACTGGGAGCAGAGACACACACACACACTTCCCTTTTGACTTGAATTACCTGAATTATGTCCAGTGCCAGCTCTTCTATTTAACTCGAACCACACTGGCAGCCCAGAAGCTCCTGTCCTGCATCGCCTTCCCCATGCCATCTGCATCCATATAGGTGAGGCGCTGTCTTCCAGGCCTCCTATTACCGTGTAATGGAGACCACATCACCAAGTTGGACTCTACTTCCTTCTACTACCTTCCTTCAAAATAAAAGCGAGCATACCGGAAGCACACATTTTTCGTTCCCCATGTTAATTTATTGGGTCTTTATTTTATGTATACAATGTAAATATGTGTATTCATGTGTTTGATTAAAGATATTTAAAAAACTGTATATATTTCCAGTTCAACTGGATAAGGTGAAAGAACGCAGGAAAATGTCAAGATAAAAACCAAACAAAATATTATATGTAAAAAAAGAAAATAAAAAACATTATGACCACTTCTAGGGTTATTCTACAGATAATCAGTGCAAACTAGATGTACAGCTATTGTTATGATCCCCTTAAAACATTATTAGCCTACTCAAAACATGCATTGTTTTACTACAGTATTTTAATTTAACAGCTGTTTAGTCTGCACTACAAATTCATTTTGAAACAATAAATCTCTGTAAATACCCCTTAATGTGTGATGGCATAATGCATCTACACTCCAACTTATTGCTGACTGTTCTTTGCTTCTATACCATTATTTATCATTGAAAATGTAGCCCCCTGCACTGTTGGACCATTTACATATTGATTTACTATTTTTTTTCTTTATATATAGGCATATCTTACGTGTGTTTGCAATTATAACACCTCATAACTCATTTAATAATTGCTTAATATTGTTTGTACTATGTTCTTGCCTTGTGCTGTCAGACCACATGGATTTGCCAATGGAGGGTGTGAGGGTTGATGATTTTAAATGAACTGAGCTTTGTGTATTCAAAGTGAATTACTGAATACCTAGTTACATGACCCAGATAACCAATAATCTCTGTTACAAGAGAAAACAGTAGACACAAAACAAACTTTCAAATGTCTTTTTATTTTATTTTTTTGTTTGATGATTAAACTGATGAGTAAACTTGACCAATAAAATGGTTGATTTTCTTTGTTTTTTTCTTAAAATTTGTGCTCTTTGTACTCACAGTACGCCAAGTACCCTCTTTTGTCCATTATCTCTTCACAGAAGAGCCACATAGCTTCGATGTGGTAAAACTAAAACTTAAAAGGCTCCAGAATCAATTCTTTGTCCTCCTCATTTGGATCCATGGTGTCATCAAACAGCTTTGCCATTTCCTGCGCAGCCTCCTCAGTTTGTGTGCTGTTCATGTTTAAAATCTCAGGCATCTCCACTCTGGCTGCAAAAAAGTATTTATTAGCCTGCACCTATTTCCGCTGCTTTTTTAGCAGTGATGCACCACTTGGACCACCAAACTGGTCTAAAGAAGAAAAAAAATGTGTCAGCTTTTTTGTCAGAGCATGTAAGGTAATCTCACAAAATGGAACTGGAGATCAAGCCTACCTCTTCTTTAGTTGCCTCCACCTCCTGCACAACTAGAGCAGCAGTTTGCTGACACTCTTTCTGCTTCTCTTCAGCCTAAACAAGTATTACTTTGCATTAAATACAAGCAAACGTCACAAAGTCAGTTCTCAAACCATGTCCTGGGAGGGGAAACTTGACTTAAGATTTACTGAAAACAGCTAATAAAGATTGAGAAAAAAGGACTGCAAACTTACCTCAGTCATTGGTCCAATGGGAATACATTTTGCGTTGGCTATAGTAATTGGTAAAAAGGGTAAAACAATCAAAATTACAGCTGCTGCACAACAATGGTCAGGGCCAGGCAATTTTATGCAATTCTGGCAAAAAGAATGAGAATAGAAAGACAGACAAAATTACAATGTGCACAGCATCAGTTGAGGTCTTAACTTACAACCTCTGACACCCAGGACCATCCTCTAACTCACTGAGCCATTTAGCAAGTGTCAATTCATGTGAGGTTTCACAGACTGACTAAGTGAGTCACAGGACAGCAACAGTCCATGTATGGAAAGGCTCCTTAAGTGGAAAAACTGATGTTTAATTGTAAAGTGTACAAATGTTTCTTCAGGATCGGCTGCTACATTTTGGTTAAAGGGGACATATTATTATTAATATATACCCCATTAAAATAGTTCCCTGGTGTCCTAATGAACATGTCAGTGACATGCTTTGGTCAAAATACCATAAGGATGAAGAATCATAGTAGTTCAATAACCCTGCTAAACCCGCCCCTTTCAGAACGCTCGGTTTTCGTGCATGGTCCCTTTACATGCAAATGAGACACAGGCAAACACACACCCACTTCTTCCAGGGGGTTTCTGATTTGTCCTCTTTACAGCGCTTTACAGCTCTATTCGTCTCCCCCTCCCTCCACTAGTTCTCTGACAATATCAACATGGCAGCGTGCGCAGAAAACAGCGAGAGTGCCGTCACAGGAAGAGACGTCCTACATAAGGATCGAGCCGAACACTGTCCAACTGTAAATCAGTTAAAAACACTTAGGAACAGAAGATCAGCGGTGACACAGAGAGTGCAGCTGATCGCCAGCGGCAGCTATCGGTGACACAGAGAGTGTAGCACCGCTGCACAGAGAGTCAGCGGCGAGCTGCATAAACAGCTGCTTTATGTGATTGTATCAGACTGAGTCTGTGCTCCGGTCATGGAGGACGTACTGAACAAATATGTTTAATTAGGACGTGTCAGAATGGTCAGTTATGAGCTCTGTGTGATCTTTTCTTAACAATGTGTGTGTTTGTACGTCGGTGAAATTTGTCCCCTGACTAAATACGGCGACCGCTGGCCGCAGTCTGATGTGAAGTGGTGCAAACACACGAACACACGTTTGCTGACTTTATCCAGCACATTAGCTTCATATATAAAATCCTCTGTAAAACACTGTGCTCCACTGTGCAGCCACAAACAGCACACTTGTCCCTCCGCGTTGACATAATACCGCTCTTCCTCCCTCGCCTGCACTCTCGCAGGGACAAGGTGGAGCTAAGGTGGAGCTCCCGAATTAAACTTACTGGTGGGGCGGTAACATTCGCGGTGAAATGCGCATGCTGCCGTCATAAGCGCAGGGAATTCAACATCGAGTGTTTTATCGCCTATACTTACACTAAGCTGAGTGACTGAGTATTCATTTTCCACACTTTGGCGACTGGTAGGGCCTCCAGAGTCCCAAATATCAGTATTAAAATGGTTAAAAAGTTGATTTTGCATAAAATGTCTAAATGTGTACAAATCTGTAGCAGCTGTTTTTGCAGCTGAGGCAATCTGGCATGGGACTGGACCTCTGTGCAAAGTTTGGTGACTTTTCGTGCATGGGAAGTAGGATTTCCTCGGAAGAAAGAAAGAAGAACATGCAGGATAACTGGTGGCTCTGCAGCTTGGACAATTTTGTTGGTTTCATTTTCAGGCACAGGGTGCCCTCAGGATCTTCATCATCTTGGCCCTATGGATGGTGTCAAATGCTTTCTTAAAGTCTATGAAGGTGTTTGGCAGGTAAGTTGTGACTTTGTATGCCCTCGATCAGTCTGCGCAGAGCGAGTATGTGTCTGACAGTTGATCTTCCTTCCCTCAACCCATTTTGGTTATGTCTCAGATGTTCATTGACAGCTGGCCTTATTCTGTAAGCAGCATCCTGTTGAAGATTTTGTCTCAAGATGATGCTCAAGTTGCTCCCCAGTCTAAGACCACCAGATTTGGGTATAAGAACAATGTTTAACAGGGACCACTGCTCTGGCTTCGCCCCTCTCATCAGTACCCTCTTGCAGAAGTCTAGTACTCCTGTCTTAACCTTTAATTATGTAATTATACTTTTCAGCTTACTGTATTCGCTATCGGTTGGTTTTGCCATCTATTTACAAATCCATGGTTTAAAGTCCAAAGCAAACGTGCCATTGGTATTCATGAAATCCTTTAGCGCATGTGATACTCCCATCAGGTCTTTCGCTGTCTCATGGACGAGCCGTTCACGTTCTTGACTTGCTCGATCACATAGCCATGAGGCATTATGCGAGTAACACCACTGTGCAACCCAGAAATAAACCCAGATGTCAGAAACTTTTTTAGCATATGCACCGAGTGAGCAACTCCATAGGAATGAACGGAGCCAAAGAGGCGGAGCTCTATCCAGTTCTTATGATACATCCATGAGATCCGCTTGTGAGAGCTCAGGAAAACAATAAAACCCTGCGTTCTCAGCAGTGGCTGAAGTGTTTGTTGTGAAACTTTAAGGGTTCATCGATGAGGTAATGACACAGATACACACCCAAAAGCAACGTTAATTGGAGTTTCTGGTCTACCTCCCTTTTAAATAAAGCACATCAACAAATGTTTTATCAACTATTACATTTATAAAAAACATCTCTCTACTTTATTGAGTACCTACTCTATCATGACAAGGTGGTAACAGCTGCTGACCTTAGTATACTTTATGTGTGTTTGTAGAAGTGATTAAAATTCATGAGAATTATTGAATGCATCTTGAATCTGCTCCTGTTCCAACACACTGAACCCTGCATTACTTTCAGTCTAAAAATACTGGAATATGATTTATGGGCCACATTGCTTGGACCTGGCATAACTGCATTGTGTAACCTGTGTATGATTTCATTATGTCGTGAAACAAACTGGAGTGTTTGCTAACACGTTATGCTAACGAGTGCTAGCTTAAATGCTAACGCATTACCATAAAGTCTGCTAGCATAGCAGAAGTGAGATCAGCGTCGGCATGACCAGAAGCCTCTGTCTTCGTTAAGAAGTACAGCCAAAGATTTGCATTTAGTTCTTCTGCACTGTTTGTCCCTGTCCATCTTCATTCAACGGTGACAACACATGCAGTGACTGCATCACAGTGAAGAGCCTTCACAAAAGCAGCTGCATATTAAGTGGCCATGTGTTTCCTCTGTGAAGAGCAGCTGATGAACAAAAAAACAACAAAAGCACTGGAATGTGACATCAGCATTCATGGCGAACAACCATAATTGAAATACAAAATGTATGGTTTTAAGACCACACAATACTATGATTTTAAGCATGTAGTGGCTTCTTTGAAACTTCAACTTGTATAATTTTGAAAAAAAATGAAAATCCCTAATTTTTTTTGTTTGTGCTGGGTCGGCTTGTTGCTATTTTGCCATGGCGGGCCACATATGTGCCTTCCATTCCGTTATTTTTACAACTAGCAGAGTCACCCCCTGATGGCTATTCACTATATTCTTAGCTTCAACTGACAAACCAGACGAATAAGTCTCTTTTTTACATGTATGCGGTAAATGGTTGCTATCATTAGCTCTGTTCTGTAACAGAAAGGTACCATTCAGAACAATGTATTTACTTGCATTTTTAGTTTATTTTTAAAGTTAAAAGAGGGTTTTAACTTTTTTACTTTAGACTTTTCCTTTTCATTCCACCCTGTGTTGTGTGTTATTGTTGTATTTGCCTTTTATTGTGAAGCACTTTGAGATGCAATCCTTGTATGAAATGTGCACTATACAAATGAAGTGTAATGTTATTATTATCATTATTAATACATTTTATTGTTAAGAGTGGATACACAAACTACACTGCAGCTAAAAACAACTCACTCTTAAGTACCCACAAGCAAATTTTCTTAAAGGGACAGACTTGTCACATGATGATGTCAACTTGACATTTCAATAATCAAGTCAATAAAAACTGAAAAGTAACCAGTAAATGTTGGGTAAACACTCTTTATTAAGGTATTAGAGGTGAAATGTTTTGTTGTAATTAGCTTTTAAGACTCCTCTTATAGATAATTATCTTTTGCAAAATCTGACATGAAAATGGCTAGGCATCTGCAGCACACACATTATGTGTTGCAGATTACAGTGAATTATTTGTGAAAGTGGTTGTTCAGTATGCATTTTAAGAAATAAAACATTTTGTGAGAATCACTAAATCTGCCATGCAACACACACAGAAATAATTACAACCCTTAAATTAAGAGCAGTTAAATAATGAAGAGTTCAGACTTTGATGTAATTAAAATACACTCAGTGTATTTTAATTACTTGCTCTCTTGTTGATCAGTCTACCCTTCTGCCGCTGTCTTACCACCAGAGCTTAGAGACCTGGCTCTCTCTCATGACACCACTGCAGCCAACAAGTGGCTCTAACATCTGCCAATCAGCTGGCTGTCTGTCCTGACAATTACCCAATCACTTTTGCTTACATACAGTTGAATGTTCAGAATGATGACTGTGTGTGTGTGGAGTACAGAGCCTGATCCCATAGGACTGCTGCCCCTGCCACAGCTTTGCTGTCCTTCAAGGCTCCAGTAGAATGAAATGTTGAATGATGTCAGAGGAAGAATGCAGAGCATGAGCTGACTGAATGACCAAACAACTTACTCTGCAGCTCCTAGATTAACTATTCAAGCACTCGCTCTTGTCTGTCATTTTAAGGCTTTGTGTGAAAGTAAAAATGTTGTAGCCCATGAGGGTTGGACTATAATTAGTTATTTGAATACAGATGCAATATTAAACTAGGGCTGCAAGCATCACTGAACTGGCCCATGCATGTTGAGTTGTGGATTGACCACAATGGCCAGTGTGTGGCCCTAGAGTGAGGCCACTAATAATTTGTTATATCAGAGTATAGCAAAAGGAGAGCACACTCTAAAATCTTAATGTAAATGAAACAGTGTCTGTTACTGAAACCACACCTCATGTTGACAGTGTTTAATCTCAAAAACTACACCATTCAAATGGTTGTTGTTCTTTCTATTGCTCTTTTTATTTGTCAGACAAACAATAGCAGACTCCATGTAAACGATAAGATTAGCAACTGTTGAAAAAAAAAAAAATGACATGTATGTGTGAGTGGTAACCCAGGGTTAACCTGTGATGTTTTTAATGCTCTGTTTGCCTTTGCCATATAACTCTTGACTATTTTAAATACCTGTATCAGACTCTGATACTCTGATTAAAGGGCAGTTTGATTGCCTAAAGCTGGCTCCAGAGTTTCTGTCAAATGTGTGGGTGGTGAAGGATTATGTGGCCTCACATTTCAAAGCAAATATATGTAAATATTCAAATTTGATCTATATTCCCTTCCTGTCTAAAAAAGGTTTGCATAAACTCTGCTGCAGCAAAATCGCTGCCAGCGAAAATGGAGGAAAAACACGAGTCAAGAGAAGCCTGGACTCCTGTTGGCACTCTTCCTGTAAATCCCAGCCTGAGGCCACCTCCACCCACCACTCTCTTCCACCCCCATCTCCCTCCATCGCTTCTTTTCTGCACACTCTCCAGATAAGTACCCCTCAACCTTGTGATAGTGAGCCTCATGCATCACAGTTCAATGCCCTGTTTAGTTCTTTATTCCCCAGCTCATGGTTGGTGGGTGTGACATTTCTCATGTCGCAGCAACTCAGCAACACAGTTGTTTGTTGTTTGTCAAAAAGCTAAATTATTTCTATGTATCCAGCTGTGGATCTCTGTGTAAGCAGACTAAACAATGGTTAATGCCACTCACAGGTTTTCTTACCCTGGATGGGCTAAATGGAAAACTAAGTCTGCTCAGTAACCAAAATGCTGCTATACCCTATGGTATCAGAAACAATAGAATTTCATATTACTGTTTGGTCAAAGGAAAATATCATAGCCCATAACTTCCCAAACAAAGGAAACTTCCTTCAAACTGTTCCATTCTAGCCACAGCATTTGATGTTTTCTTCCTTCCATCTTCCATCTGCTGCTAGTTGTGGCTGGCTGGGCTCCAGACTAGAGTCTCCTGAAGGCTCTTAGGAAGGCTGAGCTTCATCTGGGGTGTTGATACCATGAGGACTGTGGGGGTCCTCCTGCCTCAAGATAATTGTATTAGATGTCTTTTAATTACCTCTTCCAAGGAGGATATGTTTTCATCAGGCATGGGTTTATCTGTAAGTTTGGCCATTTTCTTCAAATTTGGCAAGGTGGGTCATAAAATATTTTTCCTGTGGAGTGACAGAAGTGACTGTGGCGTAGCTGACCACAGAGTGCAGCAACAGAGCCTCTCTCCCTCTCTCTGTCTCTTTCGACTGCAATTTGTTTTATTTGAACAAAGCGTAATATCATTGTATTAGATGAAAATGGTCTCCGAACGGCAATATTATCGTTTATTGCAATAATTTTGGGACAATTTATCGTCCAGCTAAATTTGTTATCGTGACAGGCATAGTGGTAACGTATTGTGTCACTTCCTGTTTTCCACTGGTGATACACTGTGTGTTTCTTTCTTTCTCTCTGCAGTTATATCAAATTTACCATAAACAAAATGCCACAGAGCCTGTGTGTTCGACACAATATGGCATTTGTGAGTGAGGTCTCACAAGAATGAATGAGATAATGAGAGCGAAGCTGTGTCTCAATCCAGGGTCTGTATCCTCCCAAGTGTGCAGCCAACAGAGTCATCTCCTGGCTGCTCACTCAGGAGGAGACAGAAATCATGCGCTGTGTAAAATGAAATGGTCCACACAACTCACGTTCCTTGTTCTGCAATTAAATTTCGGCAGGCTGTACACTGAGAGGCTAAACACTGCCCTCTACAGTTCAAAGTGTTTTTTTTTCTTTGAACGGAAATTACATTACATGTAATTTAGCAGACTTTTTTATCCAAAGCGACTTACAATAAGTGCATATAAATAAAATATTATTTCTAAACAATGGTTCAGTTTAGTTTATGTTGCTATATATTATATATGTAAGTCAACTCTATACATTTTGGTTATTCACAGCAGATAATTCTGGACATGAAACACAGGTTTGAGCAGGTCAAATAAACCTGTTATTATTTGTGAAGTTCATTTTATTCTTTTTTTGCATTTGTGTTTGGTTTACAATTATCCAGGCTCCACAAACCCATTCTCGTGTTGCTGTAATAAAGTTTTACAAAAGATTCCAGGAATGGCCTCTACTGTGAAGGACACACAAATGTATCAAATGATTTTACATTATAAATACTTTTTTTATTGTAAACTGGTATCATTGCTGTTGGCTGAATCAGTTGGCTGTTGGGGGCCCCCTTGCTCCTCGTGGTGCCGAGGCAATTGCCTAGTTTTATCCACAAATAGCCCTTTAAAGCTGTGATGAGCAACCAAAACCAGCCTACTACACATACGCACACACACAGATGTGTTTATTTGCTGCTTCAAATGTTGAAAAATGTTTCCTAAAACAAAAAAGAATGTGAGAGATAATACAAAAAAAATCGTCCAAAAATCGCATATAAATAAAATATATATGTATATATATACACAAGTAGTCATAAATAATAATAATTTTCAAAGCAATTCAAATCGCTATAGATTACAAATACACTGAGTAATATGATGCAGCAACAAAAGAATAATAGTTGATGTAAAATAAGCAAAAACAATATTAAGATATAAAACAATAAAACAATGATTGACAATGATAGAATATACATCAATGTAATGCAATGCCTGTATCAGACAAGTCAGGGCAAATTTAACAGAAGGGGCAGAAGGAAAGATATTCAAATATGATGTAACATGAAGACATTTGAAGAGCTTTCTTTCTTTTCTTTTTAAACCAAAACCAAATTATTCCAGTGCAGTGCCAATATATTCCAATAGTGTAGCATCTATAACTGACTATAATACATTTAATATGTATGTACACGTGTGTGTGTGTGTGTGTGTGTGTGTGTGTGTATATATACATAGGCTAGTGAATTGATTTTCCTCAATTTTGTTCTCTTTTTTAGGACCCAGAATTATTGGGATTTTTGTAATGTCAAGTTGTGATGGTTAAGATTTTACTGTGTGTGTGGGTGTGTGTCGAGACATGTCTGTGGGTGACAGAGTGAATACTGGGACTGTGTGTAATTTAGTCACCTCTATTCATTAATATACATCATTTAAAAAGGGAACATTATGCAAATCCTGCTCCAGATTAAACAGAAGAGTTTGGTCTGAGATATAATTCTGTACACATTAACGCGTCACCTCAGGCAATACAGTGTGTTCCAACCTAATTTAATCTAATTATAGATCAAACATTAAAACTCCATTTTGGGTTGCCTTTGCCTGTTTTCTTCCAGGCTGTGTCATGGCCCGTGGTGCAGATGAACAGTGAATTACGCTCAGCTCATACCACTTGTAGATGATTGCTCTTTCATTTGTTCTGCTGCTGATTTGAATCCATGAGTGCATGCACGATGTCGCCTCCAGCACTGAGTTAAGGAGAGTACAGGGCAATAGTTACGTATAATTGCCCCACTGAATCATTATTCAGGGAGAACCTCTGAAGATGCATGATTTATGATGCTCGAAAACAAGGTTGTCAGTAAGTTCTGACTCCACTACCGACACAGCAGATCCAGCTGCAGTAAAAGATTCATGTGTCTTCATTTGGACTGGGGCTGCTCTGTAGAAGGAGGAGGAGATTGGGGAGGTAACGAATGGTGGATGGAAAGCAGCCGTCACATTGCTCAAACCAAAACTGGGACTTTTTACCCTCTTCCAAGAGATATTAAGTACAGTTAACTACCTGTCAGACTCTTCTCACTCGTCCAGATGAGGCTGAGGGGAAAATGCTGCAAGAGAGGCATCCATCCTTTTTGCTCGTGTCAGTGCAGCCTGTGGTTATAGGTATTTGGGTTGATTTGGTGTAAGCAGAGTAATGTTCAGTGTTTATCTGGAGATTTCTGAAGGGCTTAAAGAGATAGTACAGGTTTGTTTGTGTGACAGACTTGCACAGTAGGAACTGCCCTGAGCTGTGTGCACCTCCTGCTGGCACTTAGAACCAGCATGAGACAGTCGCTCTCAGTAAAAATCTGGCTGCCAGTGGGGAACACAAGGAAAATCTTTGTAGTATGTTATATGTTATATTTTTCGATCTACAATTCGATACAATACAATTCAATTTTACATAAACAAAAGAAACCAAAGCAGTTACAATAATGTACTTTTTATTTTACATGACCAGCACAATTACCATGTGACATTTTATCCATGTATCATGAATGCCATTACTTGTATTTAACAAAATACAATTAACTAAATAAATCTGAACAGCTGCCCAGTCCCTGAGGAAGACAGTGATCAAATTTACCGCATATAATAAATTGGTAATCTATGAATCGATGATGCAGAGACTGATTGCTCTGCGTAGTTCATTCATACAGCTCTCTTGAATTAGCAACCTATCAACCAATCAGAAAATAGTATTTGTTGTTACTGGTTAAAGTCTGAAAAAAGGTTTTCTGCTGCAAGTACTAACCTTCTGACCTATAATAAGAATAAATGATATTCAGCTATCGGAGGCACAGGGACACAATGTGAAGATAGTGTACAGGACAAGGTTGTGTCACTCCGGCAGTTTGCCCCGCCCCCTCCTCCGCCGGCCTGCCAGCCCTGATTACACACACCTGCTAAAAACTCTCTGTTTCCTTGTTTCAGGGCCAGTGTGTTCCGTCCATGCCAGATCACCAGAGCCCTTCGTCAAAGCCACAGTTTTGTCAAAGAATCCACAAGTTTTTGATCCTCTTAGTGAGCGACACTTTTGTTTGTAAGTTTTCTTCTTAGATTTATTGCCCTTTTGTTTTCCTCCTTGGGAGAGATTTCTGTTCACAGCCATTTTAGGAACTCCAATCACTAGGATTGTGATTTATTTTTTATTTGATAGATTGATTAGATCCAATCATTTAGATTGCATTTTGTTTTCGACCACATTCTCGGTTAGTTAAAGATCGCCAATCATTAGGATTGTGCTTTTGAGTTAGTTTCCATTTTGAAGTGTTTAGAGCTTTGTTTTCCTCCGTTTGGAGAGTTTTCTGTTTTGAGTTTTAGGTGTTAACCATAGTCAGAGTGAGTTTCCTCTTCGGAGTGATTTTTTGTTTCCCGTTCATAGTTGTTTCTTTTGAAGAGTGCTGCGTTCCCCATTTGTTATAGTTTTTCATAGCCTCGCTTTTGTTTTCCCTCAGTAAGAGGAACTTTGTCTTGTGTTTTGCTAACAAGTGCTAATAAAAACTATTAAAAGGCCTCTGCGTCTGAGTCCTCTCTGAACCAGCTTGTCAGGTTGTAGGAGAGAGTCTGTCCACTCTCCCTCCCCCTGAATAATAATATAAAAAATATATTTTGTTTTAAGTAAACATTAACAGACAAATGAGCACAATCTGTTAGTTGGTCAGGAAAAATAGGAATGGTGCCATCCCAAAACCCCTTGAAACAATAAAAGCAAACACCTCCCCCAGTTTAGAACAGAACAAGGAAATAAGTCAGACAGACCAGAATCAAGTTCTTCACTATCTAGAACCGCATCCTTTTTGGGTTTATTGTTGATTAACTCTAGGGCCTCATCCAGTTCCACAAACCTGTGGGTCCAGCCACCTGATGTGGTGATATGTAGTGTAGCTGGGTACAGGAGGCCAAATGTAACATCAGCACAGGCATGAAGCTTCTTTTTCTCTTCCTTGGCCACAGGTGGTGTGAAATCCGGAAAGATGTACACCCTTTTCTTGTTATGCCGAAGGGGCTAGTTCTTTCCAGCATTGCGTAGAATAGTATTCCTGGCTTGAAAATGTGTCACCCCGATTACTATCGGATGTGATGGTTTGCCCTCCTTTGGTTTATGTAAAGTGCAATGGGCCCTGTCAAGCCCGGGCTTCTCCTCCAGGTTTTTGAAAAAACAACCATAAATAAATCAGGTAGACCCACCAGCCGAATGTTAGGGTTAGGGTTAGGCTAGGCTCAATCTAACCCTAACCCTAGGGCTAGGGACTTAGAGGCACCTAGAACGAGCCTCTAAGTCTTCACATTTCACACCAGTTCGGCTAATCTTCCTTGAAATGTTGCTGATAAGAAAATGTATTTGAACCTACATTTATAAAAAAATATATATATTTACATGATCTGTAATCCAATGAGAACCAAATTTCCTTTTCCCATGACCAATAAATCATTTCAAAAGAATTCAAATAGAAAGGGTTGGTATAATAATAATAACGTAGCTCTGGTCTTCTGACAAACAGGAGAGAATAGGCATTGGAAAAGCAGAATTTGTTTTCCATCCCAATTGCGTTCTTCAGGTACAACACACGGCTCAACATAGAGCCTTCACCACTTCCTCCATCTTCATCTAGGTCCTTCGACAATAAACGATAGAGCTGTGAGGTGCACTTTGTCCTCTCAGCTCCGCAATGCCTAAAAGTCTGTTGTTTTTTTTCTTTTTGTGCATTTCAGTTCAACAAAGCAATTTTGAGTATGAGTTGAAAACCTGAAAGCAACTTAAAGGTTACTTGAAAATCTATTTTACATGTAATGTTTTTATGCATGAATGTTGTGATGGAAATTATGTACTTCATCAAGAGAGATGTGAACTGATGTTCAACAGATGTTCAATGTAACTGTTTGAAGTGACTTGTGACCTGTGACCCTTTGTATTGTTTTAAGTCACATGTAAGGTGTTGAATATATACTCAATGTTATCACTTCCTACTATGTGACTGATTCCTTTAAGTACAGAAGGGCAGGGTGAAAACACACCCACAGAGACAGATAAATACCACCCTAAGACAGTGAGTCTTCATTTTGTAACAGGCATGTATAGTGAAATTCTTTTTAGAATTACAGTAAGACGGTAGTGAAACTGCTAATTTTACAGTTAAGGATGCTATTTAACACCACATTTTACCGCAACAATAAAGGCTTTTACCACTGTTGAAACAAGATTTAGTATCACATTTAACAAGAAAATACTTTCACAGTAACAGTTTGTAACAATTATTGTTATTTATTATTTGTTACATTTATTGACTTCACAATTAACAGCCAACACATATTTACTCTCTGTAAAAAATATTTTTACAGTGCAAAAATGGCTGCTATGGTTACAAATACAGCACAACAGCTATACGTAAAATAATAAATTTCCATAAGAATACAAAACAAAAGTTGACCTTGACATGTTTTTGAAACAAACTGTGAAGTTGTAGGCATACCTCCCTCAAGCACCCCTAAACCAGGGCAAACAGTGCATACCACTGAGTAGTGTATGTTGAAGCAGTAGTAACTCCCAAGCAACAATTCAATTCAATTCAAATAAATTTTATTTGTATAGCGCCAAATCATAACATACATTATCTCAAGGCACTGTACATAGACAACATCAAGGAGAGCAGAGAACCCCAACAGTTCACACAATGAGCAAACACTAGGCATCAGTGAAGAGAAAAAACTCCCTCTTAACAGGAACAAATCTCTGACAGAACCAGGCTCAGAGATGTGCGGTCATCTGCCTCGACCGGTTGGGGTGAAAGGAAAAATGGGGGACAGTGGAGAGGTGGGGGACAGAAAATGGGGGGAGAGAAAGGACATGGCGGACGAAAAGGAGGTGATGTGGTCATTAACAACCTTTTGGTCAATGCTCACCATGAACGTCTTGGCAGCAAAGCAGGAGGATCCTGTGAATAGATAAATTTGATAAAAAATATAATACTGTAGCGACCCAGCTGGATGCTGTGACAGACTTGTCGTCCCAGGCTAATCCACGGGGCGCAAGTTGCCCGATGTGGCACGCTGATTGGTGGGTGCACGGCGGCCATGTTGGAATGAATGAGCCGTGTTGTTGTTGACATTCGGACTGTGTTACTGTGGCTAACGGCTACTGCGCACCATAACGCCAATAAAGGCTTAAACAAAGAGTACACGACTCCAGTCTGTTTGTGTCGGCGTTACACTGGTGTCAGACGTGCCTTCGGACCGGACTAGCCAGGCAGCGGCATCCTTTCGCAGTGGTGTGTTAGCCCGACGTTAGCCTGTTAGCCGGCTCGTCATGGATTACTGCAGCGGCGGTGTGGAGGGGAAAAAGGAGAGCATGGAAGAGGATGGAGCATATGGACGGATGGAGGACTCGGTCGAGAAGTACGGGAGGGATTTACGTGAGTCGAAGGACCGTCTGAGGGCAGCTATGGCTGAATTGGCCGCTGACACGGCCATGACTGGCTCGGTGGCGGCTGGCGCCTTTGATCTCCCCGACAGTGGCCATCAGCGTTCCGAACACCAGTATGCGGAGGAGAGGAGGCGTCCCACGTTGCTCACGGCTGTGAAGACACCCAAATACTCAGGTCAGTCAGATTGGGAGGCTTTTCCATGCTCAATTCATGCTGTTGGCTGCTGCAGAACAGTGGAGTGATGAAGCTAAAGCTATGCAGCTGGCTCTGTGTTTGACTGGGGACGCCTTGTCCTGCCTGCTGTTGCTCACCCCAGAAGACAGGCATAATTATGAGGCACTATTTTGGGCGGTGCCATCAACCTGTGCTTCTCCGTAACGAACTGAGTAATCGCTGAAGGAGGGAGGGTGAAACTCTGAGGTCCCTAGCCAACGATATAGAGAGCCTGACCCGCCACGCCTATGCTCATATGCCCCCTAGTGTTCAGAGCGAGCTGGCGCGGGATCAATTTATCAGGGCTATCTCTCCTGTCGAACTACGCATGCAGGTGCAGCTGCTCCCCCCCATGGTGGCCTTGGAAATGGCGACAGAGAGGGAGACGGTGAACAGGAAGAGTGTGTGTTTTGCCGCTAAAGGGGCCACAACAGAGAACTCGACAGCCGGAGAGAGACCAGCATGGGCTGCAGAAATCACCAAACTGATAAGAGCAGTGTCACTGCAAACAACCCGCCGCCCCCCACAGAGGCCTAGGGTTTGCTGGGGGTGTGGTCAGCCTGGTCATCTGGCTCATGACTGCACCAACCCATGTCAGCGGCCGGGAAACGACAAGGAGTCCGCATAGAAGGGGATATGCCGGGCTCAAAACTGGTACCTATCCCTACATGTTTCTCACCACCATTACCACGGACAAAGCGGGCCAAGCAGCATGCTACGGAGGCCAGGGCGGGTTCGGCTCCCCGAGCAGCAGACTGTACAGGACGAGGGCTGTTCCACCTTCTCCAGGCTCATGGACCGAGTGCTCAGTGGTGTGCCCCGCCAGCATGGAGAGGGTGGCGGTGGACGTGGTGGGCCCCCTTCCTGCTCCAATAAAGGGAATCGTTTCATCCTCACAGCGATGGACTACTTTACCAAGTGGCCAGAGGCCTACGCTCTCCCGGACCAATAAGCTGAGACGGTGGTTGATGTGCTGGTGGGAGGTATGTTCAGCGGGTTTGGGACCCCCCACGCCCTTCACAGTGATCAAGGGAGGAACTTTGAGTCGAAGGTGTTCTCCTCCATGTGCGAGCGTCTGGGGATCCACAAAACGCGAACCACCCCCTTCATCCTCAAGAATGCGCCCTGGTCTCACTGGAAGTGAAGGCAGTTTACCCTGATCTTCCTAGTTCAAAAAAGGGGGGTTTAGTTTATCGGTTGGGTGTTGAGTTTTGCTGTATGTGTGTTTACATTGGACTGTATGTGATTACATGCCCTATAATGTTGTGTTGAGTTTGGCACTTTCCTCGGGGGAAGGAACTTTGTAGTGGGGGGTAGTGTAGCGACCCAGCTGGATGCTGTGACAGACTTGTCGTCCCTGGCCAATCAGCGGGGTGCATGTTGCTTGGTGCCCGATGCGGCACGCTGATTGGTGGGTGCGCGGCGGCCATGTTGGAATGAATGAGCCGTGTTGTTGTTGACATTCGGACTGTGTTACTGTGGCTAAAGGCTACGCCGCACCATAACGCCAATAAAGGCTTAAACAAAGAGTACGTAACTCCAGCCTGTATGTGTTGGCGTTACAATACAATAGCAGTCAGATCTTCAAAGCTCCATGCGCACTGCAATCACATGGTCACATTTTGGAAAAAAAAATTTCTACCACCACAGAAGTAAAAAATCTCAAATTGGAAAATGGGGGCATGACCTGATTATGAGAATAATAGCATAATAGTAGAGTGTAAGGTACAATTTGAGGCTTGCATTTTTTATCCATTTTTTTGAAAAACAAACATAAAACATTTTAAAACTATTAGAACTTCCCAATAATATTTTCAAGATGCACTTGTAGACTATCAACACAATGTCAGTTATTTCTGCAATACCAAATGAGACCACAAGGTGGTGCTTCCAATTATGTACCTGCAGAGAAGCCTCTCTTTCTAAATAATGTGTTCAGTTTCTCTAGCTCTGACACAAAAACAAAAATAAATTAGCAGTAGATCAATAATTTGTCCGCCTGTTTCTGATCTCTTCTTCCAAACATTCATGCAGAATTATAATTATTAAATAAAAATAATTATTGTAAATCATGCATATAACACCAGCACATTGTGCTTACAACAACTGAAAACAAACATTACCACTCAAGAGTTTGGACACACATTCTCATTTTATGGTTTTTCTTTATATTTATGAATATTATTGACATATATTTGCATCAAAACTATGAATGAACACATATGGAATTATGTAGTAAACAAAAAAGGGTAAAATAACTCAAAACATGTTTATTAACCATTTCAGGTGACTCATGAACTCATGAAGCTCATCGAGAGAATACCAAGAAAGTGCAAAGTAGTAATCAAAGCATAGGGTGGCTATTTTGATTAATCTAAAATATAAAACATGTTTCTAGTTATTTCACACATTTTTCTTTACTGCACAATTCATAGTTTTGATCCCTTCAGTGAGAATCTACAATGTAACTTAAAAATAAAGAAAAAACATTAAACGAGAAGGTGTGTCCAGACTTTTGACTGGTAGTGTATACAATACAGTTGCAGAGAAAAGGTGGAGGAAAAGCTCGAGAGGTGGAGATATGCTCTAGAAAGTAGAGGTTTGAAGGTTAGTCGCGGCAAGACAGAATACGAGAATATATGAGAGAGTGGGATACAGAGAACAGGGTGAGATGGAGGAGGTTGATTCGCTGTGGCGACCTCTGAAGGGAGCAGCCAAAAGGAAAAGAAGACGTGTATACAATACAGTTAAGCATTCAAAATCACTGACGTCTGAAAATTCAGTGAGTGATTTTTGGAGACCTCTTTAAATGTTGAGCTCAGTAGCTCAGAGTGGCTATTTTTTTTTTCTTTTAAGAATATACAGGGTTCATAGTGAGAACTAAAGAGACAGGAGACACATGCCATAGTTTTGTATTAAATTTATATCAGAACTGTTAATAAGAAATGAAGGAAACATTTATAATAGCCTATCTGTAATTCAAAAACTGACCATACCTATATCACTTGATAGGAGGAAAAGATCACAGACATTTGAGACAAAACACAACAAATAAGACTTGTACAGTAACGCAACACTGATGGCAAATGTTTACTGTTTTGTTTACTTAGGGTGTTAATGGCACATCCTTCATCTGAACTTCCTTGGCAAGGCTTGTCTCCTCAACACAATGGGCATACTGTATGTGCTTTATTCTCACCAAAGTGAGCCATAAGAAGAGCGACCATCTCTATGATTTCCTCTGAGCAACCACTTGACTGATTCCTTTAAGCTTGAAGCTTGAGAAGAGCATTCAGGACTGGTTTGTGTTTTTGAGAATCAACAGTTTTCAGGAAGTTTAAAAGGCGCTCTCCCTTTTTGTCCACATTCTCATTGAAGGACCCAGTCAGACTCACACAGTCAGTTGCTGGAAATGTTCTGACATGCCAGCTTGGGTAAACAAAAATGGCCATTCTCTGCATAGTGTTTCAATGCTTGTACCTTTGTTGATTTCTTTACGCTTGGTGTAAAAGGTTGACTTGATGTGTTCAATAACATCTTCTCTTTGGTAGTTATTATTTTCAAACAACATCTTCATCCTCTCTTTTTTATCCAGCTGGCTCGCCGCTGTCTCAGAGAGTGGCAGATGTTTTGGCTCCCAGTTGACACAGCCGTATGTATCTTGAACGCTTGCTTTTTGTTCAGCCGGTATCTCATCCGTGTCATCATCATCCAACGGTGCCTTACGTTTTGTTATCCTCGGTGTGTCAGGTCTTTTGACATTTTCAATCCTTGACTGGAGCTGCTTAACTAGTGAATGATATCTATAGTGACTTGTTCTTAAAATAAAACAACAAAACGAACCCAAGCCACTTGAGGGGGCTGCTGTACTGGTACTCGTAGTAGCTGACGCGTCATCTTCCGAGTCCAATGAATGAATTTACACACATGAGCGTCGTATGCAATCACCAACATTAATCCAAATAGACGGCGGCGGCGACGACGGTCAAAAAACTGTGTGCTTCCCCAGTCAGCAGCACACCTGCCGAGTAATTACCTGTTGCTCTATTTAACACCTTCCTGCACAGTGCAGAGCACCACCTACTGTGGCCTTCAGGTAAGTATAGCTCTAACAATATCCAAGCCCGATCACGTCACCATCAATCACATCCTCAAGGGACTTTGGGTACATTGCAACCATTCTTTTTGCAAGCTCTGCCGCACAAATGCAGTAGAGCTTGAGGGTGGTGACCCAATAGCAGATGATGCTGGTGAGTGGTTGACCGAGGACGAAGGGAATGAGTAAAGGACAGATACTGGCGAAGAACACATCATTGGAGTGGAAGTGGTTGAGACTGTAATGGCAAAAGAAAGTTTAGAAATCATTAAATTGTGAATGACATTTTACTGTGAAATAGTGTAGTGTATCAATAAATTACTACTGAATAACAGTAATGTTGCACTTGCATGCTGAATCGGTGTGTGAATTATTGTAAAATTAACTGTGTTTACATAAACAAACATAATTTGGAATTTTGGAAACCGGTAAGTTAGCATTTATTGTTAGACATGTAAAAGCATAGTATACACATGTAAAACGTAACCATCAACTTGAAGTTAAGAGGATATGAATGTGCATGCATATAGTTATCATTTCAATATATTTAGCATTTTGGGTCCTTCTGGTTTGTATGGGCTTTACTACTGGACTCAAGTCTGATTCTTTGATGCATGACAAGTCATCTGTTGTAAGCACACCTAGTGCCTCCAACATGTTTTCCACCAGCTTGATGACATCATCAGGAAGATCAGGGAGCACTGCTTCAATCGCATCATGAATTGTCTTCATGATCTGAGAATCTGCCATATCTGTTAAGAAGTCAAAAACACGTTAGCTTTCACTCTACTGACATCAAATAATTTAGTCTGACAATACACTGTGCCTCAATGGGACAATCTGGTATGCTTTTTTTGGATATGGAGATAATGACCACATGTCAATCAGTTTACTGATGTGTCTGCATTCCAATATTTCTGTTTTGTTCGTTCTTTACAGCATACATGTGGTACTGTGAAAGAAATTCTCCATCATACACTCTCATCAGAAAATGAAGTGAAGAGTCATCTTTCACAAAAATCAGGATAAGTTCTCCAAATTCCATTAATCATTAACTCATCATTGCTAGTTATTACAAATTGGCCCTTTCTGTAAGTTATCCCATACTGCAAATCAACAGACACATTGGTATTCATTTCAGTAAAGCCAACATGTATAATGGCTTCCTTGCTGTAAAGCTCAGAATAAAATGTTGAGCTATCCTTTATTTGCAAGGTTGGAGGGCATGCTGACCCAGCACAAAGAAAGGCCTAAAACATCTCTCTGAAAGAGTCAAACACATATTTCTTTCAATTTTTCAAATGCCTTGTGCATCTTTTGAAGTAACTGTGTTTGCTCTCAAAACGCATAGTCCATAGCCTCACAAGTGGCCCAGATTTCAAGATCAGTCCAGGGTAGTGCCGCACATAATGGTGTTTGGGTCTCAATTTAACATCTGGAAACATTGCCTTTCTGGTTTCCAAATACTCTAGGATGAGAGCATCCAGATAAGCAATCTGGGGCTTGGAAATTTGCTGAGAACAAATTAGGTCTACATTATCTTGTGGGTCTTGAACTTTGTCTCCAATTATGAGAGGCAAAAGTCTTATGAAGTTCCAGTTTTGTACAGCTTGCCCACTCAACCTTGGTGTGGCCAAAGTTCTTGAAATCCCTTTCTCTACACAACAAAACCAACTGCATATGATCAGTATTTGTTCGGCCATGGAGGTACACGTTGAGTAGAGAGAAATACACAGCCAAAATGTTGTGCTTCCTTTTTGCAAAGCCCAGTGGATTCACAACCTCAAAGGCATCCTGGTATAAAACTAGCTATTTTCAGGTTTTCCTGAAAAAAATTGTTGGACATAAAGACCTTGCCATCACAACAATCACAGAGAACATCAGTTCTGGGAAGGTCGTTATAATCAACTGACAGGAGGCCCTGCCAAAAACCAGACAACAACATACTTTTTTTAAGTATTCAGTACTGGAATATAAAATGCAAATCTCTTTGTCCTGTTTTCATCTCTACCCAAAAACATATTTGAAAATGTCTTTAAAGCACTGTGCTCTTGAATAAGCAGTTCTCATAGGCCCTGTATGGCAAACAGAGAACAGGTCAGATTGAATTTCTGTGTCACAGATTTTGATAATGTTTTCCTCTGGAATAGCCATACCATGTAAAAGTGTGTTTACTCTATTCAAAGTATATGTTCTGCATCTCTTCAACAATATTTTGAATTATAGATGCTGGAAGAAGATGCTAGGTGAGATGTCAATACCACCAGTCACCACAATATTTTTTTATTATTGAGGTAACTGTGGCACAGTGTTACATAAATGCACAGCATAGCATCTTCCTAAACTCATCTCTGTGTGGACATGGCATCAGGTTCATGATGAAAAGGTGCTGAGAAACTACAGCTTGGGTGCACGTTGGGCCTGACATCATTGGGACATACGGCCTTTTTGGAGTGGATTATCGCCAGTTGTCTTCTTGTGTGTTGAAGTGTGAACGACACACCAACAGTTGTGTGGTTGTAGGAGTGGCTGTGAAGTTCATGGGTTGAATGTAGAACAGCTGGTTTACTCACGCTGGAATTGGACAATGAAGAATGAATGATATAGGTTGGAACATCTACCAAAAAGTTAAATTCTGTTCATGGGCCCAGTCCATAGTGCCCTAAACTCCTCTGTTACTAACTTGATGAAGTAATGGTCCTTGTGTAGTCCATCTGGCCACTTGAGCAAATGTGGTAAGAAAATAGAAAGTAGTTGTAACACAGTCATGGTTCCCTTTAACTCCACTGTTAACACTGTCCTTGAAAAAACACAGACTGGCCAAGTGTTCAGTTACACTATTCTGTACAACCACCACCTTTTTTCTTGGACACTGATGAGTAATTTCCATTTCTGACTATCTGAGACATTTCAGAATGTTTTGATTCCTGTCAATAGTCAGATTTAACTTAGTGTCAGAGTAGAGCATTTCATTTCCTGCTGAAACTCCTCACATGACATCCAGAAAAATGTAGAGCTCAATATCTGAGACAACCCCAAAAATTATGTCTGTAGGCATCACAGAGGGCTCCACAGCTTGACATTTTATGTTCAAGTTTGGCCTGTGGGATTGTTACATCTGCGGAATTCTGAAGATTGGAATGAGCTGAGGTCGCATTTTATCTCAGGAATCACTCAGGATGATATGAACCAGGTTTTGGCATATTTGATGTTTATTCTGTTACAATCACAAAAGGAAGAAATGTCATCTTCAACTACTAATCCAGTAATCTGGGTCATGTGGTATCTCCACCAGTCTTCTCTCCCTTCTCTTACTGACCACTGCCACTCCAAAAAGGAGATTAATTTGATAATTCCACACTGTATACTGTAAGAGAAATAAATACAAATAATAAGTGTTGACTGTTAGAAATATAACAATATTTTACACCTTGTCATTACAAAGGTATGTTAATTTTTAAATAATGAATCCTTTGGAATAAATGAAAAACTTGCTGCAATGCTGTCTATTAAAAATATTACAGAATTCCTTAATCTTTAGTACAAAAGTATGTACATTTGACATGGAAAAACAGTAATCTGTACGTGATAAATACAAAAGTTACCGTGGTGACTATTAGAAGGAACATTATTCTGACATACACAAACTAAATTTGATTAATTGCAAAAATTCCAATGGTTTCTGTTATAAATATGATGGCACTTGTATGTCAATATTAGTAAAGAAGATTATTTTTGACGTAGTCTATAGTAAATAATGCAAATATTACGGTGGTTTCTGTTAGAAATATTAATAATTATTAATAATTAATAATTAATAATTTATTAAAATCCTCCTCCTCACGTACAAAGCACTTAATGGTCAGGCCCCTTCATACCTGAAAGACCTAGTCTTACCATATCACCCTAATAGACCACTAAGGTCACAAAATACAGGTTTACTTGTGGTTCCCAGAGTCTGTAAGAGTAGAATGGGAGGCAGAGCCTTTAGTTACCAGGCTCCTCTCCTGTGGAACCAGCTTCCAATGATAGTTCGGGAGGCGGACACTCTCTCTGTATTTAAAGTTAAACTTAAAGGGGACATATTATACCCTATTTCCCCCATTAAAATAGTTCCCTGGTGTCCTAATGAACATGTCAGTGACATGCTTTGGTCAAAATACCATAAGGATGAAGAATCATTGTAGTTCAATAACCCTGCTAAACCCGCCCCTTTCAGAACGCTCGGTTTTCGTGCATGGTCCCTTTATATGCAAATGAGACACAGGCAAACACACACCCACTTCTTCCAGGGGGTTTCTGATTTGTCCTGTTTACAGCGCTTTACAGCTCTATTCGTCTCCCCCTCCCTCCACTAGTTCTCTGACAATATCAACATGGCAGCGTGCGGAGAAAACAGCGAGAGTGCCGTCACAGGAAGAGACGTCCTACATAAGGATCGAGCCGAACTGTAAATCAGTTAAAAACACTTAGGAACAGCACTGCTGTAATGGTCCTTGTGTATTCCATCTGGCCACTTGAGCAAATGTGGTAAGAAAATAGAAAGTAGTTGTAACACAGTCATGGTTCCCTTTAACTCCACTGTTAACACTGTCCTTGAAAAAACACAGACTGGCCTTGTGTTCAGTTACACCATTCTGTACAACCACCACCTTTTTTCTTGGACACTGATGAGTAATTTCCATTTCTGACTATCTGAGACATTTCAGAATGTTTTGATTCCTGTCAATAGTCAGATTTAACTTAGTGTCAGAGTAGAGCATTTCATTTCCTCTGTAAAACACTGTGCTCCACTGTGCAGCCACCAACAGCACACTTGTCCCTCCACGTTGACACAATACCGCTCTTCCTCCCTCACCTGCACTCTCGCAGGGACAAGGTGGAGCTAAGGTGGAGCTCGCGAAGTAAACTTACTGGTGGGGCGGTAACATTCGTGGTGAAATGCACATGCTGCCGTCATAAGCGCAGGGAATTCAACATCGAGCGTTTTATCGCCTATACTTACACTAAGCGGGACCACGAAAACATGACTAAGTATTCTTTTTCCACACTTTGGCGACTGGTAGGGCCTCCAGAGTCCCAAATATAAGTATTGAAATGGTTAAAAAGTTGATTTTACATATGTCCCCTTTAAAACTTTCCTTTTTGATAAAGCTTATAGTTAGAGCTGGTTCAGGGAAACCTGGACCATCTCTTAGTTATGCTGCTATAGAACTAAACTGCTGGGGGATTTTGCTGTGGTACACGCACATTCACTCTCTCACACTCAGGATATGATTATGACTTTTTATATGTCATTAACCTTGTCTCTTTCTCTCCCTAGTTTGTGTCTTTCCTTCCTTCCCTCTCTCTCTCTCTCTGTATTCTCATCATGCAGGTTGCAGGATCAAGATCCAGTTTTCGAGGCTACGCTTATCATCACCATTATTATTATGTTATAATTAAAAAGTTGATATCAGTAACTGTATAAACTTGTAACCTGATACAGTTGTTGTGTATCTGCTGCTGGTCTCCCTCTCTCTCTTCTGTCTCTACCTCATTTCCCTCTTGTCCTTTCTCTCCCCCAATTTTCTGTCCCCCATTTTTCCTTTCACCCAACCGGTCGAGGCAGATGACTGCACACCTCTGAGCCTGGTTCTGTCAGAGATTTCTTCCTGTTAAGAGGGAGTTTTTTTCTCTCCACTGATGCCTAGTGCTTGCTCATTGTGTGAACTGTTGGGGTTCTCTGCTCTCCTTGATGTTGTCTATGTACAGTGCCTTGAGATAATGTATGTTATGATTTGGCGCTATACAAATACACTTGTGTCAGGAGTTGATGAGTGTGTGTGTATGCGTGTGTGCACATTGATACCAGTCTGTTTCCCCTGTCTTCCACTGCAGTGATGTAATGATGAGTTTACGTTCTGTCAAAGAGGGCGCTAATTGCCATGTTTGAGCGCCAGCACCCATCTGTTTCCCCTGTCTTCCACTGCAGTGATGTAATGATGAGTTTACGTTCTGTCAAAGAGGGCGCTAATTGCCATGTTTGAGCGCCAGCACCCATCAGTCTCTCTCCTGTGATTTTTGTTGGAGCCAGGAATGTGAACTGTCAGCTCAGTGTTACCTGAAAGTGCTGGAAGCAGAGAAGAGGGCAATATGAGGAGCAATGACGTGGGATGGAGGGAATATTGAAAGTGATTGAATACTTTACCTCAGGGACTTCACACTGGATACGATACATTAGGTTGAGAGTCAAGTCTGATAGGACAAATGAGTAAAATGACAGCTGAGGGAACAAGAGACAGCCGGTGTCCTCAGTTTGACATATGTGAACACTAGATGTGGTTGGACTGAGAGCACTTTGTTGACAGTTCCCCCTCCAGTTCACGCTGAGCATCATATACTCAGCAAACATGCCCATGTGGGGCCCCCATACCGTTGTGAAATGCGGGCCCCATGCGGGCTCACTGCGGGCACCAAGCGGGCCCACTGTGGGCCCACATGTGCCCACATTTCACAGCGGTAATGGTGCCCACAGTGGGCAACCCCAAAGTGTGGGCTGAGTTTGGGCAGCCCACAGTTAGCAGAGTGTGCCTTAAGTGGGGCCCATTGTGGCCTGCAGCAAGCCCCACTTTGGGCTGGATGTGGGCATAGTGTGGGGCATGTTGTTGTAGAAGTTTACTGGTGGGATTTAGTTTATTAATTGAACATTATTGAACATTATTAAACATTATTAAACATTACTGAACACTATTGAACATTATTGAACATTACAGAACATTATTGAACATTATTTAACATTACTGAACATTATTGAACATCATTGAACATCATTGAATATCACTGAATGTTATTGAACATCATTAACATGAAAAACCAAATGAAACCATCAAAAACAAAAATTAAATTGCAAAACCAGCAAAACTAAACAGGCGAGACCAGTGGGAGTCCCACTGAAGGAAAGAAGCCAGTGAAGGGAGCAGAGAAGCGGTGTAGTATGAGATAATGTTTGGTAAGTTGAAGACCAGTTGAGCTGCTGCATTCTGGATGAGGTGCAGAGGTCGTATGGCACACACAGGGAGACAGCCAGGAGGGAGTTGCAGTGGTCCAAGCGTGAGATGACAAGAGCCTGGACCAGAACCTGTGCCACCTTCTGGGTTAGAAGAGGCCGTATCCTTCTGATGTTCTGTTGATGTTCAAGGAGGTTAGAGGAGATCGAGAAAAGTTTTTTGGGGTTAGAAAAAGAGGACTGAAATACCAAAACAAATTAAAAAAAAGTTAAAACAAATTTACATTTTCCAAAACAAATTTACAAATTGCGAAAGACTTTTACAAATCCTGAAACAAATTTACAAATTGCGAAAGACTTTTACAAATCCTGAAACAAATTTACAAAAGCCACAGTCCTTACGGAAAGGGAATGTCCCAATTGCTGAGAGTGACCCGGAAATGATACCGTGAGCGCTCAGTTTCATAGTTTCATAACTCTAGATTATTTCACTCTAATTCACATGTTCATCACACAAACTGGCAGAGAGGAACCTTTCCTCAGTCTGTTCTGGCATGAAAGAAATGCCGGTATCGCCATGGATGGCTTTAGGTCAGACGATGAATTCGCTAATGCCCTCAACTACTTCTACCTGAGGTTTGATCAGTCTGACTTCAGAGAGGAAACTGAGAGTCTGAGGAATCAACTTAAAGATGACCAGCATTTAATCATAGAGCCGAGGGAAGTGGAAAAGTAATTTCTCTCTTTTAAATTAAATAAAAGTCCTGGCCCTGAAAAATTAGTGGCATTTTACCCAAGTCCTGTGCAAGGCAGTTGAGTTCCATCTTTCACTTTATTTTTAAAGTGAGCAAACCTAAAGGCCTTACTGATTTTCGGCCAGAAAAACAGAGCAGGCTCTCGACCCCATACAATTCGCCTACAGAGCACACAGGGGAATTGAAGATGCTGTTATCACCCTGCTTAATTATTTACTCAAACATCTAGAAGGTAATAAAACCCATGCTAGACTGTCTTTTATTGATTTTTCCTCAGCTTTTAGTTCCATCCAACCCCACATTTTAGACACCAGACTGACTAACCACTTTCAGCTGAGCCTCAAATTGGTTGGGTGGATTTTAGATTTTTTAACAAATAGAACACCGTCATCTGCCCCTGTCTTCATGATGTCAGTATGAATCCACACAGCAGCTCGTTAATACATTGATAATAAGTTTGAAAATAAATCGTAATGAACAAAATATAAAAGAAAACATTGCCTTCATTTATTCACATTTCTCATAAAGTTGTCACATCACACGGTTCCCTGACAGCAGCGTCGTTCCCGAGACGCCACAGCACCACGCTTTGCTGTGCTCGTACACCGCAGTGACGTCACTCTGATACATGTGTTAGAGTTCTCAACGAGTTGGGCTGGCCTCGGGATTCCTTTTCTCCGCTAATAAAACACATTTCTTGCAGTTTGTAAATTATATATTGTATGTTGTTAATCATTGCTGTTCACGTGTGGTGAACAGCAATACGTGTGGGCAGGGCACACCCACACTAATCCATTTGGGATTAAAAGGGCAAAACCACGCAGGGCGTGCCCTTTAGAGCCCCATGTGGATTTTGGAATGAAGAATATGAATAATTACTTTTAAAATTTGAAGTTGAAAAATGTAAACTGAAACTGAATATATTCGTTTGAAAGTGTATTGAAATACATTTGATTTGAAAGAAAAAATTCAGGCCACACGGTTTCCTTTGCAGCATGAAGACCTGGGTTTGAGCCCCGGTTCGGTACAGATACTTTGCATCGCTTACGCTGTGCTCATTGTTTTGTAGAGCGTACCTCACTTCGTGGAGTGCAGAGAGACTGGGGAAGATATTCAGCTCCTGAAAAGCAGCACTGTGTCTATGAAGCGAAGAGACAGTCAGATTTTTCTTTCTACTATTATTATCATTATTATTATTGTTGTTGTTGTTGTTGTTGTAGTCGTATCAATAATAAATAAAATGTATATTGGTTGTGGGTTTTTTTCTAGCCATTAGAGTATTATTATTTTATTTTGGAGGAAACGGTTGATAAACATTTAAGAATGAGAGCTACATTTTTATTGTGTAAATCTAACTTGTGTACTATAGTAAGTAATCTAACAAAAAAATCAGTAACTATTAGATATTTACTGTTGAACTATGGTGTACACATGAATGCAGGGTAATAAAGCAAAATATAGCTATATTATTCACAAAATGTTTTAATATAAAATAAACAAGAAGACAAATCTTAAAGAATGTCTAACACAATATGCAAACCAAAAATAAATTATGAAACATGTACAGTGGCAACATAATCTGATGTGACACAGCTGGAGGAGGATTCAATCATGCTCCTAAAGGACAAAAAATAAAATTACACATGAAATATGAATGAAGATTGGACTTTTTTCCAGGAAACACAAACCTTTCAGCAAAAAATGCCAACTGAATTAGCTATTTACTATTTTTGTCTATAGGCTATGAATAACATTAGATGTTAGTACACACTGAAAATGACCGTGGTGTGAAAACATTGTGACTTCTTGTCTGTAACGCCGACTAATCGTTCACGGGGGTTTGTGTGTTTACACAACTAGCGCTGTCTGCTTCGAAGCTTGAGACAGCGAGACTCTCGCGGGGCAGTGAGCGCAGTGCATTCTGGGAGTTGTTGTCATTCATCTACATGAGCCAAAATTACACTTTTCTGCTTTTCTCAGCCAAGAAGGCACTTGATTCTAATATTATTTCACATTTCTACTACATAGATGGTCTAGTTTTAATAGACATTCATCTTCCCAAGGGTGGACTTTCTCTTTAGTAACTAATCGGATATGTTATAAAATAGAAGTAGACTAAAGATGTTAGCATAACAGCTGTGCTAACTGGTTCTGTTAACCTCAGTAGTATGTAACTGATGCATAGTTTGTGTTACTGTTATGGGTCCCAGAGATGTGAGAACACATTAACAAATATGTACCTGTATTAAGCAGGTGAAGGAGAGAGACATGAAGACAAGGTTGTTGTTTTCCCCATAACAGGTTGTCTCTGAGAGCGGCATCGGTTGCATACCCCTAACCATTCCCCGGGCAACTCAGTGTGCATTTGGACTATCTGGGTATCTCATAGGACTACTGGAATTAAGCTAAGTATCACTTCTGTAGGTCTTTGTTATTTGGTTGCTATTTCATTAATTGCTATTGTATCTAGCTGGGTTGCTTGACTCTTGTGACTTTTGACTTGTCTGTTTAGTAAAGGTGAAAGTTTGTTAAAGATATTTTGTCTGCTAGGTCAAAGAGAAAGTTGTTACTGTTGCTGTTTTGACATAGTTTCTATTGAGCCATCACCATCACCAGGCGAGAAGTTTCACTGGCTACAGGGAGTGGCTACACAGCTGCAACCAATCAGCACCTAATCAGGTGTCTTTTAAAAAGCAGCACTCACTTTGAAGCGGCAGACTCTTCAGAAGAAGACTCAGGAAGACAAAGACAAAGGAGTCTAAACCAGAGTCTCAGGAAGACAAAGACAAAGGAGTCTAAACCGGAGTCTCAGGAAGATAAAGACAAAGGAAAGTCTAAACCGGAGTCTAACAAGGAGGCTAACGAGGCTAAGCACCTGTACCTGCAAGTGTTTTTCGACCTTTCACATATGTGCATTTTTTTCCATTCCTGTTCATGTCTCATCTCATAGATACTACAAACCTCACAATCACTCACAGCATCACCGTAACCTGTCCTCACTTATCTATCTCACCCGCTCCACACACATCCAACACCTTGTCGCAGGGGGCCTGTGGAACTGCCAGTCAGCTACCCGCAAGACTGAGTTCATCTCCGGCTTTGCTACTGAGCAATGCCTGGACTTCCTTGCTCTCACTGAGACTTGGATAACACCCTCCAACACAGCCACCCCTGCGGCTCTCTCCTCCGCCAACTCCTTCTCCAAAACACCCAGATCCACTGGAAGAGGTGGCGGGACAGGTCTGCTCATCAACCCCAACTGGACTTTCACTCTTTACCCACTGCCACACTTCACAGTCGTTTGAATTTCATGCTGTAACTGTAATTCACCCAGTAAAACTCTTCATTGTTGTCATCTACCGTCCACCAGGCCCAGTGGGACACTTCTTGGAGGAACTAGATGTCCTCCTCTCAAACATCCCAGAAAATGGCCCACCACTTGTTCTTCTTGGTGACTTCAACATCCAGTCAGAGAAGTCATCCGATCTACTTCTTCTACTTTCGTCTCTTTCTCTCTCACTTGCTCCTTCTCCACCAACTGAAAAAGCTGGCAACCACCTTGACCTCATCTTCACCAGAAACTGCTCCACCTCTGACCTCAAGGTAACTCCACTTCATGTCTCTGATAATTTCTTCATTTCCTACTCTCTCCCACTCTCCCAATCTGATGGTCTCATCTCATCAGATATTGCACTTGTCCGTTGTAACATTCGTTCTCTCTCTCCCTCCTCTCTCTCCTCAACTGTTCTATCAGCACTTCCTTCAGCTGACTCCTTCTCCCTCATGCATCCCAACTCTGCCACAGACACCTTCCTCTCTACTCTGTCCTCCTCTCTAGACTCTCTCTGACCGACATCTCTCAGTGGATGTCTGACCATCACCTGAAACTCAATCTCTACAAAACTGAGTTTCTTTTTCTCCCAGGAAAGGGCTCTCCCACCACAGACCTAACCATCACCCTCGACAACTCTGTGGTAACCCCTTCTCATACCACAAGGAACCTGGGTGTGACAATTGATGACCATCTCTCCCTCACTGCCAACATTGCTGCAACAGCTCGATCTTGCAGATACATGTTGCACAACATCAGAAGGATGCAGCCTCTTCTAACCCAGAAGGCGGCACAGGTTCTGGTCCAGGCTCTTGTCATCTCACGCTTGGATTACTGCAACTCCCTTCTGGCTGGTCTCCCTGCGTGTGCCATACGACCTCTGCAACTCATCCAGAATGCAGCAGCTCGACTGGTCTTCAACTTACCGAAATTCTCCCACACTACTCCACTCCTCCGCTCCCTTCACTGGCTTCCTGTAGCTGCTCGCATCCGCTTCAAGACTCTAGTGCTTGCGTTCCATGCTACAAACGGATCCAGTCCAGCCTACATCCAGGATATGATCAAAACCTACACCCCAGCCCGCCCACTTCGCTCTGCATCGGCAAACCGACTTGCTGCCCCCTCACTGAGAGGATCGCAGAGGCATTTACAGAACTCAAGACTGTTTGCTGTCCTAGCTCCCAAATGGTGGGACAAGCTCCCTATCGACATCCGGACAGCAGAAAGCCTCCACATCTTCCGCAGCAGACTAAAAACACATTTCTATCGTCTTTTAACAGTATTATATACAGTAAATCTTGTTACACAAATTAGTTCTAATTTCTAATCAATCATGCCACTCGTTCACATTTACAAATCTTCAATCATTTCATGATGAACTAAAACACATTATTTATATTAAACAAATCAGGGAAAAACAACCTGTACATGCACATATCATGAACTTTAGCGCGCACGCAGCCCCTTTAACTCAACAACATTGAACATGGCGTCCAGAAGTGACGCAGCGAAAATCATCACTATTCATGTGAACAAATCACCCTAACTCAAAACCGAGCACATTGACTCGTTACAGCACTGAAAATGTGCATAGGGGTTAGCAACTTAGCATAGCCAAAATACAGCCGGTCGCCGCTGTCCTGGAACCCTCTCGTGACAACTCAAAAACATATACAGACTTGTGTCTATGAAAGTAAAACAGCACTCCTTCCAGCTCATTAAAAGATCGTGGTAGCATCAGTATCGAGACTTAGCTATAGACATATCACAGTAGCGTCTCTCTCTCCCAGCATGCAATGCACAAATCCCTAGATTTCCTTCATTGAATGTGTATGGAGCACCTTCCTGTGTTCACACAAACCAACTACAACCATACACAGCTTTCTCCACAAATTCAACACGAAAAACTAATTATTTAACACAAAACCATCAATAAAATACAGTAGTACAACAGTAAAACCAATTGTATTTTCATAGGGGTTACATCTGAAAATATTGAAATGTTGCTGAAACCTGTGTGCTATTTCTAGGTTTTGCAGTGTTCCATAAATGTTCAGACAGCAAATACACATGCATGTGGACATCAGTACGATGCGTAAATTCTTCAAATCCAGGGCAGATACAAGAACAGTTATGCCAGGATGGATCCATCTATCAGCTGAAATCTGTTTGCCCACATCTTTCTCCCAGCATAGTCTCAACAGGTGGGGTGGTCATGCCTCCCTGAAAATCTCATAAAATTTAGAGGCTCCGCATTTTTACCTGGACTAACCCCTGAATCCTGGTCACAGGGTCAGGATTATTCCCCTGAGCTTAATGCACTGTCCAATTTGTAGAAACTTCTAAAAATCCTTTTGTTCAAGGTTATACCCCTGCTTAATTTCATCAAATGACCTCAATCCATTTTCGCTAAGCAAGTCACAAAGCAAGTTTGCACTGGGTGGTTTTCACCACATTCTGCAAAGACTGGGCAGTTCCCGTACCAGCCTGCAGATAAGGATGCTCTTGATGATGCAGCAGTAGAAGTTCACCAGGATGTCTGAAGAGAGGGGTGTTTTCTTCTGTGTCCTTACGAAAAAGAGGCGCTGGTGAGACTTCTTGAAGTATTCTTCTTGGTGTTGAGCAGCAAGTAGTTGTCATCACACCACGCAGCCAGACGATTCATCTCCTCCCTGTAGGCTGCCTCATCGTTGTCCCTGATGAGGCCGATCACCATTGTGTCATCTGCAAATTTGAGAATGGAGTTAGAGCCATGTACAGATCTGCAGTCGTAGGTGAAGAGGGTGTTGAGCTGAGCTGTGGGCCACGCCCCTCCAGCCTGGATACACCAGGTTAGAGCCTCTCCCAGCCTGAATGCACCAGGCTGAGTGGACCAGGTGAAGGTGATTCACTAATCAAGTGAGTTTGGAGTCACACACACACAGAATCACTACAGAGCAGCAGTGGAAGAAGGCAGCATGAGAGGAGCAATAAGATCTGGTGGATTGGACTGAAACATCAAGACTGTGCAAAACAAAGCTTTCAAGGAAGACACAGCCGGTGAGCTTGTTGCATCGTCGTAGTCCATTGTTTGCAAGTCATTTTAATGATCTGATTGTAAACTATACATGTTTGTGGGCAAAGCCATGTTAGGAAATACAGTTAAAAAATATTTCATGGTAGTTAAATACAGTTAAAACTAATGCCTCTTAAAATCATGTAAGCTTATGTATTAAAAGATAATTCATTTCATAGTTAAAATCATGAGGTCAAGTCAAATTCCATACTGCCATATTGCATGTGATTTCTGTATTTACTACTTATTTACAAGGTTTATTTCTGGGTATTGAGAACTTAATTCTCAGGTGTTTCACTGAGTGTGTTTATCTTGGTTTCATTGGTGGAAACCAGCAATGTGGAAACCAGCATTGGTGGTCTAACTCAACACATTGATGGATTGGATAACTACTCCACTACCCTTCCCATTGTCTTGTGCAGGTAAATGGGCTCCCAATAGCAATAGCAAGGCAGTGTCCCTGCCTTGCTATTGGGTCCAATCGTAGTGATCATCAATCCGTCATTTCTAACTCAGAGCTAAAACATTGATATTCATGTGATTGTTGTTTATTTTTGTTGTTGTTGTTGTAGAAACCATCTCCATTTGTCAAGTTATTTCAAATTGTAATTATGTGTTGCATCTAGATTGATCGCTAACCTTTACCAGAGTATAATCTTGGCCTGTTCGTTATGTCTCAGCATTGTGGAGTCTGCTTATCAAAGGTTTTTATTAAAGATTTTTTTCTCCATGTTCTTTCACAATCTTGGTGACCTATAATTAATTGTTTATGTAAAGCAACTGAGTTGTTGATTAATTTGGACAAGTCTAAACTTCCCTAAGTTCCCTGGAGAATTTCAAGTATCCATGCTGCATCGAGTGTTTCAATACAGCCATAAATTCAGAGCAGTTTGTTGGCAACTCTGTGGAGATAATAAAATCGCTGAGAAAGCATTTGTGCTTAGAATTCCTCACCACTAAATCAGTCACAACTGTTCTGCTGTTTGCTTTGCAACAGTGTTGTGCCAACTGTTCATTCATGTTGCATTCATCGTGAACTGTTGAATTTTTTTAATGTTTTTCAAAATGTTTAATATGGAAGTTTTGTAACCTGACTGAGCAGATGGTCCATTCTCGTACCAATCTGGGAAGGTTATGTGGAAATATTTGGCATCTGATTGGAAGAACCATCTGTCCATCACAATTGCTTCAGCCAGTTGGGAAATACTGAACCTCCTTTACTCCTTTTCTTTCAGTGAAGAAATACTCACTGATAAAGCCAACCATCATTACTTACTTACCTGTTTAGAAATTGCTGTAGTTTAGTCAAAATTAATGGTGCATTCACAGCAGCCTGATTTAGTTGCAGTTAAATCAAACCCTTGTGCATTTACCCCTTTGTTATATTAATCTGGATTGGACTGAATGTGGTCTGAGACCTTTGATGTGCAACAATCAAACTCTGGTCTGCCTGAATGTGGAGGTCTTGGACTGTTGCAAGTGAACTCTGGAGCATTTGTGTGTGTCAGTGGGGTCCCCACAAGTGTAACCTAACCTATGCCCCTGCAGCCCACAGATGTCAGCTGATGCCCTCCAGATGCATGGCAATTAATCTGGGAGTGCATCCCGCCCTGGTGAATCAGAGTGGAAATGGAACCGTAATAACACACTGGAAAAAAGAGAAATACAATGTGAAAAGTGGTGGCAGAGAACTGCTTCAACCTGCAGAAATTAATATTAACCTACTATTACCTTCATTTGATATAGGATGATGTTTAATCCAAACAGCTAGGGCTAGAGCTAAATCTTGCTCCCTTTAAAAGTTAGCCAGTCTTTTGTTTTTAATTTTATTTGTCATTTGTGGATCACAATTACTAATTGCCTTTTTCTGTGTGTTCTGACACTAAAGGTCTTCCTGTAAACCCCAAACACACATGTGAACCAAACGAGACAATTCCCATGATACCTTGCAGCTTCTTGACCTTATCAAGTTTGGTCGATGAAAAGTTATTACTTTATTTGTTATGTACAGTACATTTCAGCTTCAATAGAATTATTATGCATCATTATTAAACAATTATTAATAATTGTTTAATAATAGCCATTGTTAAGCCCTACAATATCGGGAAAATGTAAATGTTGACATCTGATTATTGACGTTCAGCTCTCTAGTAGTCAATCAAAGTAGTGATTTACTGCAGCTGAGCATCAGACGCTTTCATAGGCTGTGTGACATTTGCACTGTGAGAGATGCAGACTAAGCTGTCCTGGCCCCATTCACTAATAAACAGCTGAAGACGGATCATAAAGATTCCTCAGCCAAACCAGTCACTGAATCATCACTTTGCACCCTCTCAGAAAGCACTGAACCCAAATGCACATATTCATAGTGTCCAAAAATAAAATGTATTTAAAGTATCAAAATAACTTAGGTAGTAAAGCAGATGAACACATGTGATAAACATAAAACAAACCTAAACAGGTGAACCCGTGACATTCTCTCTATCTCCCAGACAGTCTCTGCTATTTTATCTTTGTAAGCAAAGTGGTTACAGGTCTCTGAGCCAGTCACCCAAATCCCTGTATCATTCGTTGATTTGTTTTTCACAATAAAAAAAACAACTTGTTTTTTAGTATTTATTTACAAAATCAAAATGAAAAAAATGGATGTTAGTTGGGTCCGTGTATCTTTTGGTCATTCGATTTTCAATTTACAAACTGATATTTAAAAACAAAAAATTAGTCAGTCATCACCTACTGCTTTATCCTCCACGAGAGGGTCGCGGGGGGTGCTGTGCCAATCTCAGCTACATCGGGTGATAGGTGGGGTACACCCTGGACAGTTCGCCAGTCCATCTTAGGGCCACACACAGAGACAAACAACCATTCACTCCCACGGTCAATTTAGAGTGTCCAATTCACCTAATCCCCACATTGCATGTTTTTGGACTGTGGGAACCCACGCACACACGGGGAGAACATGCAAACTCCATGCAGAAAGGCCGGGGCTCGAACCCTGGTCTTCTTGCTGCAAGGCGAGAGTGCTAACCACTAATTTTCAACAGATGTCAGTAACAATGCAAGTTATCCACACATACAAAGAAATAAAAACATGAATGTCCATGACAAAAGTTATGTGTAAGTAAGTGAAATGACACAGGGAAAAAGTATTGAATACTAAGAAAAAAAGGTGTAAGAAGGCACAGGAAGCCAGTATTTAGGAAGCCATCCTGCCCCCATCAGTGAAGATTAATATCAGCTGGATAAGTCCTAATTGGTAGTCTATAAAGGTTTCTCATTACCAAGGTGACACTCAAGAAGCATTTCAAGATGGGTAAAAGCAAAGAGCTGTCCCAAGACCTTCACAAGCTTATTGTAGACAAACATACGGATGGCATTGGTTACAGATGTATATCTAAACTTCTGAATGTTCCAGTGAGCACTGTTGGAGCTATTATTCGGAAGTGGAAAGAATATCAGTACACCATTAACCGACCACAACCAGGTGCTCCTCGCAAGATTACTGACAGAGGAGTCCATAGAATAATTAGAAGAGTTATCCAAGAACCAAGGACCACTCGCGGAGATCTTCAGAAAGACCTTGAAGAAGGTACAGTTGTTTAAAAAAAAAAAAAACAATTAGTAATGCACTCCACCACCATGGCATCTATGAACGCTCACCACACAAGACACCACTGCTCAAGAAAAGGCATGTGGAAGCTCGCTTAAAGTTTGCTGCACAACATTTGGACAAGCCAATGTTACACTGGGAAAATATAATCTGGTCAGATGAGACCAAAATTGAACTCTGTGGCTGTCATAACATACAATATGTTTGCAGGAGAAATGGCGCTGCACATCAACCAAAAACACCATTCCAACAGTGGAGTTTGGAGGTGGGAGCATCATGGTATGGGGCTGTTTTCAGCATCTGGCACTGGCAGACTTCATGTAATTGAAGGAAGGATGAATGGAGAAATGTATCGTGATATTCTTGATAAAAATTGGCTGCCATCCACCTGGATGCTGAAGATGGTGGACATTTCAGCAATACAATGATCCCAAACACAAAGCCAAGGAAACAATCAATTGGTTTAAGAGAAAGAAAATCAAGCTGTTAGAATGGCCCAGTCAATCACCCGACTTGAGTCCGAATGAAAACCTCTGGAAAGAACTGAAAAACAGAGTTCATAGAAGATGCCCCTGGAACCTTCAAGATTTGAAGACAGTTTGTGTGGAAGAATGGGCAAAAATCACAGCTGATCAATGTGTGCGACAAGTTTCTCCATACAGGAGGCGTCTTGAAGCTGTCATTACCAACAAAAGCTTTTCTACTAAGTATTAAATACATTTCAGCAATTGTATTCAATACTTTCTCCCTGTGTCATTTCACTTTATTACACACAACTTAATTTATGGACTCCTTTGTTTTTATTTTTTTGTACGTGTAGATAACTTGGGTTGTTACTGACATCTGGTGAAAATTTCATCCCAATAGCCCCATCGGAAATATATTTAGTGAGAAAAATGTTGACGCGTTCAATACTTATTTTCTCTGCTGTATATACATACATATATAGATATATATCTATATATCTATATAGATATATATTCATGAATTATATTGTTTTTTCCTGCTTACTACCACTACTCCTAAGGGTCACAATACTGGAAACAAAATGCACGAAAGATTCTTGCTGTACCAGAACAGGACTTCCAGGAGTTTCAGGGCACAAAGAGGAAGAGACAGAGGTAACTTATGTATTCAAATTACTCTCATTTATCCAGTTATTGAAATACATTGTGTGTTGTTTACCCTCCGGTCATTACTGCTTCTGTATGTGGCGTTTATGTTTGGCACATAACGTTCCCATATATTAACATATAATTTGCAGGCTGCTAGGGCAAAAGCTCCCTCACAAAATAATATGTATAATTATAAAGTATAATTAAAAAACAAATCCACATAATCAAGGAGTGAAATTGAGCTTGTTTTGAATGAAATTAATGAAAAACAGCCCTGACCTGGCCAAGCTACATTCATGAATAAAAATATTTGCTATTATTTATTTGCCCCCTTTTCTAATCTTTCAAACAAAAGGTTAGATAGCCATTACCAACACCAATATAACAGTAGCAGCAACTATCTCTTTTTTCCGTTCAGTGGCCGAAAAGATGAAGATGATTTGTTTTTTTAGAGTTCATCAAGGAGCCAGTCTTCACACAATGTTGGAAAAGCATCATTGGCTGCAAAAGACGTGTCGAACAGTGGCTGACTACTGTGCAAAATGTAGGGGGAACTCCAGAGACAGCAACATATTTGAGGTTAATGGTCATTCAGAGGTATTGTCTGTTCTGAAATTTTGCACTTTAATGCAGGCATGATGTATTTGAGTTTACATTAACGACTGAACATTTGGGTCAGAGTTCTTATTTAACACAAAGAAATAAGTTGAACATTTGGTCTTCTGGTCTTATTTACAAGACTATTTCATTGACATTATCTTTATCAAACAGCCACTGCATCTCAAGTTGTACTTGAGATGAGATGGAGCAATGCCTCTTTGAATGGCGCAAAGTCGTTGTTCACTGCTCTCAAGAACAAGTCTGATATGTCTAAAAATATTTCTCTGCAAACTGATTCTCCACTGTAATTTTGTCCTATTCGGTTGGCAAGAGTCGTTCAACTATATGATTCTGAAATCAGAAACACAGATTTTTCATCAGTTCATTTAGTCTGATGGTTTAATGAAAAATATAAATGTTTTCTTCGATTTGGTGCGACATGGTCATGCAGAACTGCTAATCAATCTGTAACTTTATACAGATAAATACATGATTATTATCATGTATATCGGTGGGCGTGAACATTTTCTGTCCCTTAAGTTTATATCTTCGTTTATATATATATATATATTTAAAAATACACCAGACCTCTGGTCACCTTTTTTATTCACTCTTGTGAAATGTATGTTAAGTTATGTTGATGTCTATGTTTCATGTACAGCGTGTGTTTGAAAAACCGGAGTCGAATTCCTTGTATGTGTTACATACTTGGCCAATAAAGCTGATTCTGATTCTGAAGGGAGGCATGACAGAAAATAATTGAGAACTACAGCATTATGCGCAGAAATGACTATATATGCAGGTATCATGTATAATGACTGCTAAGCTATTAAATGTACAGTTTTACCAGGAATTGGTAGGACAATTATCCAAATGGTTAACAATATAAGGTTTCAACAAACTACACTGTGGTTGCTTATGCTGTTTAATATTACGTTATAACCAGATAAGTTATGTCCAATGGCATGTTTATCCTGAAAGTATGAAGTAAGAAAATGTATGTAACTGATGGAAGAAAACAGTGCTGCTGATAATAGTTTTAATAAAAATGTGCATACCACTAGTGTGTTGTTAAAGCAATCATACAAACTATTAAACTGTACCCTTGTTGATGAAGGATGTAAGTAAGGCTTTCTCTCCTGATTTTGGCGATTTGACGACAGCAGCTCCTGCATGAACAGTGTCAAATAAAATTCCATGCCATGATCTACTCGCACCTGATCACACATTCCATTGGCAAGTACTGCAGACCTATTGGATGAAAAAAATAATAATAATTCATGCAAAACTGTTTTGAATAAGTTGTTCTAAGTATTAGCTATGACATGATAACAATATTATAGTCGACTGACAATAACAATGTAGATGTTTAGCAGTCATTTAGCCACATTCTGCAACTAAAGGCTTAAGTGTATGGGATTAATAAATGTTGCTTTGTCATTTGCATTTTTTTTCTTTTTTCTCCATTGTCTAAAATGAATTATAATTGACAGGTGGGTCAATGAATAGGGGAGATCTGCAAATAGCCAACACAAAAGAGCAGTGTTGGGAACGTTACTTTAAAAAAGTAATTAGTTATAGTTACTCACTACTTGTTCCAAAAAGTAACTGAGTAAGTTACTGAATTACTCTATAATAAAAGTAACTTGTTACCAGGGAAAGTAACTATTTGCGTTACTGTTAAAAAAAAGTTCACAAGTCAGTTGAAGTGAGTAGAACAGACAGATGTTTGTACATAACTTTCTATATTTATTGCACGTAGACGATGGCAAGATGTTTATCCTGCACTTCAAGTATTATCTTTGTAAGAAAAGTAAACAGTTACACCATATAAAGTGCATTTAACTCTAGCAAATTAAATCAAACTCTCTCAACCTGAGACGACAAAAGTAAACTTTTAAACAACAAAAAAGTTTGTTTAGCTCTGTAGTCTTATTCTTAATTAAATAAATCAAACTCTCAATAATCAGTGTGTTTGGCAACTAACTTATGCGTGTGCCATTGTGAGATTATTCATTAAATTAGAATTGCTTACAACGGAGTTTTTGCTCCGGGACATAATGTACACATTACATGTATGTTCTTGCCTTTGATCACAATGAACTTGAAGAAGTGATTTTATCGCCACAAACAATGAAAATGCCAACGTTACATCGGAATCCTGACTCGCCATCTCTGCTGCTTCATCGATTCTCTGTTGTGTGTGTGTGTGGCGCGTATGCTGGAATTCGTGAAACGTGACTCTGCCTTAGTCAATCATAATCGAAAAAATTGTGTTGGGAACTATAACTGAATACCTTGAGACCTCATAAAATATTCATGCACAAGATATTTTTGATAAAGAACCATTAGTAATGTCCATATGATTACTGGGCAGGTAGAGGCAAAGAATAAAATAGCCAGAAGTCTAATAAATTCATAGTTGCATAACTTTCCTAAAAAGCAGCCTTGAAAACCAGAGACTACACTTTTTGTCATATTGTTATGATATCCAAAATCCCAGACCATATCTAGTATCATAGCACAGCACAATATTGATATAATATCCATAAATTGGCCGACAACCATTGTCTTGCAGAAATGACATTTAATTAATCCCTTTAGCACCCACAACAATACATGGGCTATTACCTGAAAACATCTTGGTAGATCACTAGGTTATTTTTTATAGGCATTGTATAATGAGCAACAACCTTTTTGCTGAGGCCATCAATGGCTACAACATGGGTGACCCCAAACATAACCAGCTTTTCATCTTGGTCCATATGAACCTTTTGACCCATATAGTCTGCTTGATATGGTGTGGGGTTGAGATTGCAGGCACCAGAAAAGATAGGAAAATTCATTATCACAAATATGAAATCCCATTACTCCTTCTCTGCAATTGTTGCAGGTTTTGCAAATATAATTCAATCTATTTGTAATTATAATTAAATATATTGTCACAAAAATACTTGCTACACAGTTTTTAATAGTGCAAGGCACGTTAAAGGCGTTTAGCGCATAAAGCGTTTCCATGACGACTGACCGGAAAAAAGTGACGTCATGTTTACGTAACTCCCGATTGATAAAATTAGTCTCTAAAGTAACGCTAAACTTTAAACAGAGGCGCACATATGCAGTACACAGGTACGCTGGTTATTTGTAGCGCTGCTCTTTTCGTTTAATAAACAGACCGCTCCAGTTTGACTGTAGGCGCGCTAACAGAGCTAAAGGAGCTAACTGGTAAACGGTGCCTGGACTTGTGTGTCGCGGCATGAAAAACTGCGTTACTTTAGAGACTAATTTTAACGATCGGGAGTCAAGTAAAAAGTCTTTGTCTGGTCAGTCGTCATGGAAACGCGCCATGTGTTAATGTTAATGCTGGTAATGTGCCCAGCACAATTTTTTAATCTTATACAAACTACACATCCATTCCACAGGTTTGATAATGCAAAATATAAAGTCTGAGACAGTAACATAGGCTACCTGACGTCTTGCCTCATGATAAGGCTGATGCAAAGTCCTGAGCACTGATCCAATTTGTGTCTCTGCAGCATGCACTCCTTTCATGGCGAGGTACATCATCCTCCTTCCGTATGTAGGTCCCGTCTAAAAAATAAAAACCATGACTTTAACATTCCAAAATTATCCCAGCTGATTTGTTTGTCATGAAAATAGACATGTGTAACACATACACATACACACCAAAGTAGCAAAGGGGAGATATAGCAGGTTCCTACCTCAGTTATGGCTTTAGCCACCTGGAACTCCAAATGGGTGTCGGGGAGTCCCATCAAGCTTGAGCCTTTTTCAATGCAAAATCTCCTCACATTTTTTGCAGAAAATCCTCTCTCACCCCCATTTTTGTGCAATATGCGTGCAGAGATTTCTGCAGATGGATGGCCTCGTTTTGCCATGTCTAAAATGATGTCAGAGTAAGGTTCCAAAGACATTTTGGCCTGGGCAAGGCGAACCACATGTAGCCTTCCGGTCAGACAATATGAAAAAAAGCGTTTCCTGCCTGCATTTTCCGTTTCTGTCTTCTAGTGATTTTAATTTTTGTTATTATCTAGAAAATGAAAAACAAATCATTTTTTAAATTTAGTCCATCCCTTTCTGACTTTGACAAAGAAAAAAGCCTTGTAATTCAATTGAAATTTTTCTATTTTAAAACTAAAATTAAATAACCACTAATTTTTTGTTTTTAAATATCCGTTTGCGTATTGAAAATCGAATGACCGAAAGATACACGGACCTAGTTGGCTATTCGTTTTTGTGTCACAGGAATATTTTTCTGTAACTTTCGTTTTCTTTGATGCTTTTTGCCTGATTTCCCTAAATCAGATCAAATGTTGATTGTCTATTCACTGAGTTTATCAGTGAATCAAAAATGTTGTAAAATCCAAAATGTTGCTGTCACAGAACTCAGGGATTTTATATATTATTGTCCAAAAAAATAATGAAAACATTAAGTGCTTTTATGATGATTAAAAAAAACAATTATATTCAGTATTAACCAAAAATATTATTTGTGGTCTCATTGCTATGCTTTGTATATTGTGTATTTTGGTTTAAATATCAAAGTTCAAATTTGTAACTTTGTAATGCCTGCAAGAAGAAAAACACCCTGTACAGACAGTACATGAGATTAAGGACGGAACAGTCAGAAATGAGATACAAACGATACAGGAACAAGCTAAACAGTATCCTAAATATTTGCAAGAAAGAATATTACAGTAATCTGCTAGCAGAAAACATGAACTATACTAAAAAACTATGGGACATTCTAAATGATGTGATCGAAAACAAAAACACAAAACCGAGCTATCCTCTATACTTCAAGGACAACAACAAGAATGAAGATAACAAGGAAATCATAGCAGAAAGATTTAATGAATTTTTCGTCAATGTGGGGCCGAATCTGCCAAAGAACATTCCTGACTCACTCCTTCACTGGGACCACTTTGATAAGGACAGAGACAGAAACCCAAGCACAATGTTTCTCACCCCAGTGAAGGACAGAGGGATTAGACGAATGAAAGTAGTGAAAGTAGTGCCATTGTTCAAGAAAGGTGACATACATGAATTTACTAATTACAGACCAGTCTCAATACTACCACAGCTGTCAAAAATTCTGGAGAAACTATTTAACGATAGGCTACACTGTAAAAAAAATCCTGTTGTTTTTACAAAAAAAACTTGGCAGCTGTGGTTGCCAGAATAATTTTGTAGAAAATACAGTGAAAATGTTTTTCACTTTACAGAACAAGCTGTACATTTTACAGTTTAAAACTGTAGTAATTTACATTTTTTTTTACCCGTAAATATAACAACTGTTTTCTGCTGAATTAACATGCCGAAGATGCTGTTAAAACAAATTATTTCTGTGATATTTACATGCAATTGTTGCATATTGTACGTTTATGCCCATTCAATTTGACAAAAAATATGAACCTAATAACGTTTTTTGACTGTAAAAGTCTCATTATAAAGCAGTTGTTTTAACCAAATTTCATTGACATTTTTACTGAAAAGTTTTTTTTAAATAGTGTCTTATGTAGTATTAATGACAACGTTTTACAGTAAAATCAACACCTAAATACTGCAAATGTATTTATTACAAAGGGCGTAAAAACTCGTTTTGACTCCAACCGAGTATTAATCTCACAGTAAAACTGCCTAAAAATTTTTTTGAGGATTAGATCTCAGCAGAATACTAACTTGTCTATACATTACAGGCGGATTGAATAATATTTCAGACAATTGTCTTTTAAACTGCAGTGCAATCTTTTTTAAATGTTTGCCCTTTACAAAGAATGTGGAAAACAGTGTTAACAGATTAGGCATTCAAAATGTGTTAGTGCACTTAAAGAGGAAATAAATCAAATAACTTGCCTTTCCAAGAATTTATTAATCCCACAGAAGGCTTTTCTTTAACAGTTTAAGGTCAGTTAAATTGCTTAACATAGATACAGTGTGTTGTATACAGGTTGAGAGTGAAATGTAGAGCCTTTTAAGGCAAACGACACATATAACTATGTAGATAAAGAACAATGAACAACTTGGAACAATGGGGGCACTGGTTATGGTAAAAACTTCTTTAACTTCTTTAACAGCCAACTGAAGAATGCGTCTATATGTGTTTTTTGTGATCCAAAATGAACGTTTCAACTCGTTATCATACAAAACATATCCCAAATCCTTTTTACACAGGAATTACCCTTTAAGCCTGAAATACAAAGAACATAATGGGCTGATATAAACCTTCAAGCTGTGAGTGGTCCATGTTCAGACATCGCACCATTCATGATCCGAAAGATCCTGGATCAAGGTGAGGACCCTTGGGTTGACGGTAAGACGGGATGTGTTGGTCTTCTCCACTTTAGTGCCCTTCTCTGGGTTGATGGAGAAAAAACACCTTGGAGAGAGAAAAAGAACAACAGAAGACTGTATAAATAAAAATGCTTTATCTACTGTAAAACACTCATCATTTATTTTCAAGCTATCATGTTCAAACGGCACCTATAAAATTAAAATGTCTCCTATCCGGAAAAAGCAGTTACTTTAGATTAGTTTCAGATCAATAGCGACAATGTTGGTAAAAGCCAAGCACAAAAGACACACCTTTGCAGAAACTCCAGCGTTGATGCCAGCTCTGACGGGTAATGAATGTTGAAACAATAGAAGCTCCCAAACATCAAGCACAGGGCAGAAATGAATGAGGGGATGTGGTCGTTGACGATATTTCGATCCACGCTCAGCATGGTGCGCCTTGAAGAAAAGCAGGATTGTCCTAAAGAGGAAAAAAATATAAAAACATTGAAAGGCATGTCTTCCTGAAACATTTAACAAAACTTTTTAAGCCCTTTTCTTTAACAGTTTAAGGTCAGTTAAATTGCTTAACATAGATACAGTGTGTTGTATACAGGTTGAGAGTGAAATGTAGAGCCTTTTAAGGCAAATTTGACTAAATTACTGAAAAAAGATACTTACCACACACAACAATGGTAGGGGTCAAGTGGACTTTTTCCATCTGTATTTCCTCGGCCAGACACGTGTCCTCCACATAACAGAACATTGCGTCTTCTTTCTCATCGAAGTATGACAGCAGAAGCAGCACCATCTCTTTGACATCTTCAGAGAGACCACACAGCTCTCCTCTCATCGCTTTTAACTTTGTTAAAGCCTGTAGGAACCTTTTGTTCTTGTGGACAGCAACAGTGTTCAGGTAGTTCAGGAGTCGTTTCCCTTTCATATCCAGATTCCTCAAGAACGTTTCTTGAAGCTCAATTCCGGTGAGTTCCCTGAAGTGGACTGCCAAGCCAAGTTCCTCAAAGAAAAATGGCCACTGTTCCAGGAGATGCTTGATGTTTTTCCCCTGGTTAACTTCTTTACGCTGAGAGTAGAAAGTGTTCTTCATTAGGCTTTTGAGCTCCTCTGAATTAACGTCCGGTCTCTTAATTTTTTCTCTCTTTTCCTTCTGGCTCTCTGGGGTCTCTCCAAGAGGAAGGAATTTTGGATCCCAGGTTATGCACCCATAAGTGTCCTGGATCGCTGCTCTCTTTTCTGGGGGGACTTCATCGGTGTCAGAATCATCAGTGCGATACCTTCGCTTTCTTATTTTTGGGGTTGTTGATCGCTTCACATTCTCGATTCGGTTTTGCAATTGCTTAACAAGAGAGTGATACCCTTGCCCAATCACGTCTCCTTCTATGACGTCTTCCAAAGATTTGGGATATTTTGATACCATCTTTTTTGCAACTTCAATAGAGCTCCTTCTACTTATGCAGGAACTTTTTTGTGTCATCTCATGAACCACAAGTCGGACCATCTCCCTTCTCATTCGTGGACTTGGTCGCTTTTCTCTCTCCAAAGTTTGCATCAGTTCCTCTTGGAACTTATCCCACGGAATCACAAAGGTATCCACCCAGTCGACATGAGGGCTTTGGCTGCTGTTTGAAGAGGTTGGGGTTAAACTTTCTGGTGAAAGAGACTGCGAGTATGGAGGAGGTCCTGGCGAAGTATCAACAGATGAGCTGCTGGTTGTAATACTTGACTTCCATCTCTGTTTCAAGACAGCAGCGACTTTTCGTGCTTGAATTGGCCTCAGCGCAAGCAGCAAGTCAGCTTCCTCAATAAACTGGAAATCATCATAGGTCTCTACCCCAAGGGATTGTAAGTGCTCTTCTAAAACATCCTTTGTCATCTCTGGAAGGTCAGGCAAGACCTCAGTGATTGCGGAGCGTAGAAACGATTGCTCCAAGTCAGTCATATCTATAATCAAAGAATGACAACTGAAGATAAATAAATAAGCCAGTTATTTAACACATACAGTTAAGCTGAAACTCTACTTGATTGCAAAGTGTTATGCGATTGATGATTTAGACATTTATGCATCTTAAAAGGATAACTAAGATCACTTTCAATAACCACCATTTCAAATGGTGTTTTTGAATTTTTACCAAGCATACTATTTTTAGAATAGTTTCTTAATCTCATTGGCCAGGATCATGTTTATTTCGACAGCACACTGTGTTTTAGGGGAATGACTTGTGCCCCGTTCACAATGTATGATGGTAATGGGTAGAAATCTACCAAGTCATTAATGTTAAGACATTGCATCCTTGTACTCTGTTTTGTCACTGAGTACATATGGTATTCAGAATGATAGTCAGCTTCATGTACATCAATGACAAAATACACAGCTGCTTCCTTTTTAATGAAAATGATGACAAGTTCTCCAAACTCCATGGACTCATCATTTTTTGACACAAGGAAATTCCCTTTTTTATATGATGTGCCTTTATACTGTATGTTGGTGGAAACAGTAGTATTGTTTTCATCAAAGCCAAACTCTCCGACTGCATGTTTAATTGTGTCACTGTAGAGGTTGGGGTAAAAAATACAGCTGTCTTTGACTTGCAGGAGCCGAGTGCATCCTGGCCCAACTGCAAGATATGCCTGAAACAGCTGATGTCTTTCAGCTTAAGTCAGACAGATGTTTTTGAAGTTTTTCAAATGCCTGGCACATCTTTTGAAGTAGCTGTGTTTACTTTCAAAACGCATCGTCCATACTCTGATTAAAGGGCCAAATTTCAAGATTAGTGCTGGATAGTGCCGCATGAAGTGGTGTTTTGGTTTGAGTGTAGTCTCAGGAAATAAACACTTTCTTGATTCCAAATATTCTTGGATAAGAATGTCAAGATAGGCTACCTGGGACAACGAAATCTTTTGCGCACAAATCAAATCGACAATATCTTTAAGCTGAAGAGTTAACTGCCATACACAGTCTTCTGGATTTTGCACTTTGTCACCAATCAATACAGGGAGAAACCTTAACAAATTCCAGTTCTGAATAGCTTGACCCGAAAGCTTGGACACCTCCGAGTTGACAGCACACGGCTTTGTGAGAGCATCAGATCCTTTGTACTGGAACTGTTTGATGCGTCGGTTCAAAAGTGGATATGTAAGCCATTTCTTTTTCTTTATGAAGTACTTCAAGTACAGTGCAACATCATAGGATAAGACACCCTCAAATATGTCATGTCCTAAGCAAGGAGGGAGACCGGGATTGCGAACATGAAAAGATTTCAGATCATTGAAAACAGATTTTTGCTTTATCCCTTTCATGTGTTGACTGTCTCCAGCTTGTAGGTCACTAACAGCAGAATCGTAGCTTTCAGGGCTCCGCTGCGGAGCACATACATTTGGATTGTCACTCTGAAACTCACTGCGTGTAATTTCACAGTACCTGCAAAAGTACTCAGAACGACTAGTTCTGAGTTTCAGTAAAGTTTTCAGTAAACCCACCAATGCCGTGTGATCCCAAATTATCACCAGCAATACAATACAGAGCCCCTTTGACTGTTTCACCCTGTACAGTAATTCCATTTTCCTCCAAATCTTTCAAATCCATTAGCATCTCTGAGAAAACTTTCGCATTTCCAAATTGTTTTAGGTCAGACTCACAACACAGTAAGACAAGGGACATGTGATCAGTATTGGACCACACATGAGCAGGTAAGTTTGCCACAGAAAGGTAGACTGCAAGTACTTTGTGTTTTTTCCTGGCAGAGCCTAGGGGATTGACAATTTCAAAGGCATCCTGGTACAGAATTAGCTTCAGGCATCCTGGATTGTCAATGAAGAACTGGTTGGATTTAAAGTTCTGTCCATCATTTAAGTCACCAAAAGTTTCAGAGTCTGTTTCACAAGACTGCTGGGACACTGAATTCTTCCAAAATTCAGATTCCAACAAACAATTTACTGTTTGTTGCACAGGTATGTAATAGGCACACTTTTCTGTCATATTTTCATCATTTCCTAATGTTAGTTTTTTTGGCTCTATGTATTTGAACATCTTCTTGAATGTTTGAGCTCTTGCGTATGTTGTTCTCAGTGGTCCCTGATGACACAGAGAGAACAGATCTGAATCCTTCACAAAACCACGTATTTTAGCAATAGCATCATCTGGAAGACGCATGTCATTTTTCAAAAGTGAATGAAGTTTACTTAATGTGTACTCCTGTCCTAATGTATGCACATTTTGCATTTCTTCAACACTCGTCTGGATTGTTGAGTTTGGAAGGAGGAGCTGTCCTTGCAACTTTAGGTAGAATAAACATACATTCCTTAGGTAAGTGTCATTGAAATTCTGTGGATACTCAATTCTTTCATTTGTTTCCTCATTTGTGTTCTGAGGGGCATCCTCACATGCACTGATAGCAGAAGCCTGGGATATAGTTTCTCTGTACATATCTCTTACACTATCCACAGAAAATGCTCTATGTTTCCTGGACATATGAGCAGTAAATGATGAACCCCACAGTGAACCCCCGCCCTCCCCGTCAACAATTTCGCCAGCCTCCCCCCTCAACAATGTCACCCGTAATCGCGCCCCGTCCGTCCGTCAACAAATCCGCCAGTCGCCGCGCGCCCCCCCGTCCGTCCGTCAACAAATCCGCCAGCCGCCGCGCCCCCCGCGTCAACAACTCCTTCACTCGGGGGGCGCAGAACCGCCACTGATGCCACATGTCGCCCCTCCAGTAAATGCTCTTTTAGGTGTACAGTTACCGAGGATACAGCTTTAAAAGCTGCGTAGGTCGAAAATGTCCGCTTGCAGTCAGCGCCAACACATTTGAAAAAACAACGCGGTTCATTTCTGTGAACTCTACAATGCAACACAAACCCCCTCAATGTCTGCAGTGTTTGACTACAAAACGGGCAGACAATCATTTTTAGCTTATTAACATTACCGCCTGCTAAAAAAGCTAAATGAGTTTAGCAACAGATAGCATGAACACACCGTGGACTAGTGGACTACTCTAAGTAATAACTAAGTAATAACTCCGACGGACGGAGGGTTAACCCTCCGTCCGTCGGAGTTATTACTTTTGTAGATCCTTGACAAAATACAGAAACTAGTATCTTTCTGTTAACCAACTCTCATGTTCTCTTTCAAACCTCCCTCGGTATCTCACTATGGGAAACGCCCTCTGCGTGACCGATCATGGAAGCTCCAATGACACCACGTCTGTCATATGACAGACCAATCAGCTCGAGATGCACGGGCCAGCTCGCCCCCCTTATAAGCACCTTGCGCTCCGCACCCACCATTCTCGCTTTCTTCCACCGTGAAGATCACCGAGATCCTCAGTGGTCCTGTTTGAGATTATTCATTTAACTGCTCTTCCGACGCGCCGTCAAGGTAGTCACCGAGCGTAAATATTTCTATATTCAGGACTGTACACGGTTTTTTGTTTCTCGCTGCTTTCGTTGAGAAAGCTAGGTGTTTTTACACTTTCGTTAGCCGTCGAGGTCTGACGTGGTGTTTCTTTTCTTTACTGACTGTCAAGGTTAGGTATGACTACCGCATCCTCTAAGGGGACAATGGCCAGCGGCAAGGTGAAAGACGTCGAGTCCCGCCCTTGTCCAGCCGCTTGCGGTTTCGCAATTTCGGGGAGAGACCCACATCCTCTCTGTATTGCTTGTATGGGAGTCCAACATGCTCAAGCGTCACTCGCGGACTCCGAGTGCTGCCAGCACTGCAGCGCCTTGCCAGCTAGAATTCTGGAGCGGCGCCTAAGAGTTTCAGCCGCTTCTAAGGCCGACCCCTGCCTCTCGGACAGTGTGGATAAGCCGAAGCCGACTAGGGCTAAAGCCAGCGCAAGCTGGGACACCCTCATGGAGGAGGATTTCCCGCCGTTGTTCGAACAGCTCCTAGAGTCGGAGGAAGAGTTTGGGGAAAAGGGTGTGGAGGAGGATGATAATCTGGATCTTCTCAATGACGAGAACGACGACGATGACGAAGACGCCATCCTCCCCTCAGCCCAGACTTCCTGCCCCGGCAGCTGCCTCAGTGGAGAAATCCAACCCTCCCCTGTTCCCCTGGTCGGCATAGGTGCTGTGGTTCGTGGGGACAGAAGCTCAGCAGTCAACACTCACGGAGATCTCTGCTCTGAGCCCCCCCGGAACATACCGGTTGTTTCCCTCTCCTCCCAAGAGACGGAGGATGGACATGTTGGACCAATGTTCCGGTCAGCGCTGTGTAACGGCCCCGTTTGGTCATTCCGTTCACAGACCGAAGCAAGCACTCGTTCCCCCAGTGCAGAGTTTGTATCCCCCCCCTCAAGTTCAGAGGGTAGAGGGAAAACGTGCTATGTTCACACCAAGCACTTCACATGGTTTTTTAATAAACACGCTGTTGCATCCAGGCTTATTCATAAAGCCGAGGGCAAGGCTAAAACAAAACAAAACAAAAAAACAAGAGGTGCAGGACAGTCTGTCGCCACCAGAGGGCGCAACTGGTCCGTTAAGCTTCAGGCCCCCTGGTCCTCTCGCTGTCAGAGCGGAGGTTTGGCGCGCATGCGCAGTCAACCCCTGGTTGTTTACAACCGTTGTCAGGGGTTACAGGCTGCAGTTTGCGATGAAGCCACCTTGCTTCAACGGGGTGCTGACGACAGAAGCTTCTGGGGAAGCCGCGGAGGCTTTAGAGAGCGAAATATCTTCTCTATTAAGCCGAGGGGCGGTTCGCATTGTACCGGAGGGGGAGAGAGATCAGGGTTTTTACTCCCGTTATTTTCTCATCCCAAAGAAAACCGGTTCGTTACGTCCGATCCTGGATCTGCGTTGCCTCAATCTACACCTCCGAAAATACAAGTTCAAATTGCTCACACACAATGTTCTGTTCCGATCCATCAGACCAGGAGATTGGTTCACTTCTGTGGATCTGCAGGACGCTTATTTTCATATAAGCATATATCCAGCACACAGGAAATATCTCAGGTTTGCTTTCAGGGGAGCAGCCTACGAGTACCAGACCCTGCCTTTCGGGCTGTCGTTAGCTCCGAGGGTCTTCAGCAAATGTGTGGAAGCAGCTCTGAACCCGGTGCGAGCATCGGGCCTCAGAGTGTTTGCTTATCTGGACGATTTTCTCCTTTGCGCTCCCAGCAGGGAGGAGGCGAAGAGGGACACGCAGAGACTGATAGTCAGGCTGCACAGCCTAGGCTTCAGTATAAACCTCACAAAGAGTGTTTTGTCTCCCACTCAGAATATCGAGTATTTGGGTCTCGAAATAAACTCGGTTTCATTTCGGGTTTTTCTGTCTCAGGTTCGGGCGGAAAATTTTCGCCGTCACTTGGCTCTCTTTCAGCGGGGAAATTCAGTGTCATTACGAGACTGTCTCCGGCTGTCAGGGCTGATGGCATCATCAATCTCTGTCGTCCCTCACGGACTGCTGAAAATGAGGGATTTTCAGCGCTGGGTAACCTCGCTGTGCCTGGACGCACGACGTCACCTCAGACGTATGGTGAGGGTTTCCCCGGAATGCTGCCTAGCTCTCCGTTACTGGAGAGACCCGGGGATATTCACTTCCGGCGTCCCACTGGGAGCCGTAGTGATGAGGAAGACAGTTACGACAGATGCCTCGTTAACGGGGTGGGGAGAGGTTTTCGAGGGGAGGTCAGTGAACGGGACCTGGCCCCCGACGCTTCTCCAGGCACATATAAACTACCTGGAGCTGTTGGCTGTTTTCCTGGCACTCAAACATTTTCTGCCTCTCCTGGGAAGGTGTCATGTGTTGGTCAGAGCGGACAACACAACAGCCGTAGCCTACATAAACAGACAGGGAGACACGCGCTCTGTGAAGTTACACAGGCTGGCTCAGAGTCTGATATTATGGGGCAGCGAACACCTGTTATCGTTACGCGCGGCGCACGTGCCGGGTGTACTGAACAGCGGCGCGGATTTACTCTCCAGAGGGAATCCCCTGTATGGCGAGTGGAGACTGAACCCCGAGGTGCTCCACCAGGTATGGGAGAGGTTCGGCCGAGCGTCCGTAGATCTCTTCGCATCGCACGAAAACGCACAGTGTCCCCTGTTTTTCTCGTTAAGAGACCGGGACGCACCGCTGGGTGCGGACGCACTGGCGCACCCGTGGCCAAACGGGCTGCTGTATGCGTTTCCTCCGCTCGGCCTCATCACTCCGATTCTGATCAGGGTGAGGGAACAGAAGTTATCACTAATCCTGATAGCTCCTTACTGGCCCAGCAGACCGTGGATGGCGGAGCTGATGCAGCTCGTCCACAGCCAGCCATGGCCGTTGCTGTTACGCGCGGACTTGGTGTCACAAGCGCGCGGGCAGATTTTTCATCCACACCCCGAACGGCTGGCTCTCTGGGCTTGGCACGTGAGAGGGTGAATTTACACGAGTCTGGTCTCCCATCTAGGGTGATTGAGACTATTCAATGCGCAAGGGCGCCATCCACGCGATCACTGTATGATAATAAATGGCGCATGTTTGAACGGTGGTGTGAGGCTAAGCAGATTATTCCGTTTCAGTGCACGGTCCCAGAGGTGTTATGCTTCCTGCAGGACTTAATGGACGGTGATAAAGCTTTTTCCACCATTAAGGTTTATTTGGCCGCTGTTTCAGCTTGTCATGTGGGGTTTGGAGGTGCACCTGTCGGGCAACATCCTCTAATTAAGAGGTTCATGCGGGGTGCGCGCCGCCTACGGCCCGTGCGTAAACCTCTGGTCCCGTCATGGGATTTACCCATGGTTCTGGAGGCGCTCTCAGGGTTGCCCTTCGAGCGTTACAGTTTGCTGATTTAAAGGTACTCTCCCTTAAAACTATCCTGCTGCTGGCTTTGACATCAGCTAACAGGATCGGTGAGTTACATGCTTTGTCTGTGCACGACTCATGTATGCAGTTCTCTGCAGATTATGGGACAGTGATACTACGTCCTAACCCGGCATTTGTGCCTAAGGTTTGTGATTCTGCCTACAGCTGTTCCACACTTGAGCTGCTCGCTTTTCACCCACCGCCGTTTGCAGGAGAGGTTGAAAAACGGCTCAATGCTCTGTGTCCTGAGAGCTTTACGCATCTACGTGGACAGGACCAAAGGGTTCAGAAAGAGCAACCAGCTTTTCGTGTCCTGGGCTCCTTCTCACAGGGGGAGGGCCCCGACGCGCCAGCGCCTGTCACACTGGGTGGTGGAGGCTATAATCCTGGCTCACGAGAGTCGTGGGTTGCAACCCCCGGATGGGCTTCGGGCCCACTCCACCAGGGGCATAGCCACCTCATGGGCCCTTTTCAGGGGCGTATCAGTGAGGGATATTTGTGCCGCTGCCAGTTGGGCATCCCCACACACGTTCATTCGGTTTTACAGGCTGGATGTGACCAAGACTTCTCTGGCTCATTCAGTCCTGAGTGTGGGTTCAGGTTGATTGCGTGCTAGCCCATGGGGAGGGTTTTAGGGTGTCGACCCACTGCGGGTCGCGGCTTTGAGGGCTTCGGAGCATGCAAATCCGGGAGTGGGCTATATCTCCCATAGTGAGATACCGAGGGAGGTTTGAAAGAGAACGTTAGGTTACTCACGTAACCCCGGTTCTCTGATAACCGAGTGAGGTATCTCACAAACACTGCCCTACTTGCATAGGTGGGGTGTCATTGGAGCTTCCATGATCGGTCACGCAGAGGGCGTTTCCCATAGTGAGATACCTCACTCGGTTATCAGAGAACCGGGGTTACGTGAGTAACCTAACGTTTTCAAGTTTTAAGAAAATGAATTGTTACCACTTACCAGCGATTCAGAGGGTAGTTCTAGCCGCCCGTGTCATGGACCTGAGTCGTGTTCACCAGACTTCGGTCACTGGGCAGACTGCTCGCTCGGTGCGCGGGGATCGAGACGTGAACTTGTTAAAACAGCTGCTCGCGCGATAATTTGTAATCCAATGAAAGAGCAGAAAACCAGTCTAGTGCGCTGTGAGTTGTTGAGGGAGATTTCAAAAAATCTAAAAAATATCAGCCAATCGCGTCTGGGCGGGAACCACGTCACTTGCTCGTCAGACCAGCTGATCATCCACGCACGTTGCAATTTATTTTCTATGCCTACCATTGTGCCAGATTTGACTCTTAATAAGTCTATGGTTTGACTGAGTTTACGTAATTATAACTGAAAATGGCGGAAAAGACGGTCTGGCAGCTGCTGCGGGATAAATAAATAAATTGCAACGTGCGTGGATGATCAGCTGGTCTGACGAGCAAGTGACGTAGTTCCCCCCCCCAGACGCGATTGGCTGAAACGTTTTGCAAAACGTTTTGCAAAATGTTTTGCAAAACGATTTGCAAAGTGTTTTGCGGATTGAAATGAGAATTTTGCAACACACGGAGTGTGGCGAAGTGCATTGCAATCACGGGGACGCTATAGCTTTTCAATTTGAATAAAGGCACTCAAAAAATTTGACAAAATGTTATTCTATTTTTATTGTTATAACTTTTGCAAATTTTATTGAGGATTTCATTTTCACTTTGCATATTAAAATACACTTTGAATAACGTATTTACAAATTACATTATTCAATTGCATAATGAATTGTCAATTGCATAATGTAATGACTTATTGAATTGCAAATTGCAAATTGCAAATTGCATTGCCATTTGAATTTTACTACATATATGCTTCCATACACACTAGGCCTATACCCGTTTCATTTTGATGTGTTTTATTTTTTTATTATATTATTATTTTATTCAGTAGGCTACCCACACCCAGTGGCTCTTCCTCAGGATACGAAGCAAGTCACATGTCTGGGAATATGCATCCCAAGAGCCATACCAAATATCATCTAGAAAAATAACCCATAATCTTTTAGACAAATTCCTATTAACATTGTTTTACTTTTTTTATCCGTAAATCACCTACGGTTTTTTTCTGTTTAAGAAAAAACTGGCAAAAATCATTATTTTAACAGTTACATGTTGTAACTTTGACAAAATTGTATTGCTATTTGTATTACTGTTTTTTTGTGTTTAAACTACAGTAATCTGTTAATTTTACAAATAAATATTATTATTTGAACATATTTTTACTTTAATATTAACAGTTTTCTTTGGTTTAGTATTTTTCAAAAAAATATTGTAACATAATCGTGGCTTTATGGTTTTACTATTTACAGGTTTTTTATGTCATGATTTCACAGGTTTTTACTGTTTATTTCACGGACATTTTTTACAGTGTAGACAACTTCATTATCAAACACAATCTGCTATATGATAGCCAATATGGATTCAGGAAAAACCTCTCGACGGGGCTAGCTTTAACTGAGTCTGTGGAAACCATTACTGACGCTATTGATCAGAAATTACATTCAAAAGGAATTTTCATAGACCTAAAAAAGCACATGACGCGATCAACCATGATATTTTGATAGCTAAACTGGAGCGATATGGCATTAGAGGCATAGTACTGGAATGGGTCAAGAGTTATCTTCACAACAGATCTCAATATGTTAAGATGGGTGATTGCACATCGACTTGCTTGGACATAAGGGTCAGTGCTGGGTCCAAAACTGTTTATACTATACATTAATGATGTATGCGAGGTATCCAATATTCTGAAATGAATACTATTTGCAGATGACACTAATATGTTCTGTTCTGGGGAAGACCTAAACCAATTAGTGGAAACAGTCAATAACGAAATGGCCAAGCTGCATGTGTGGTTTAATATTAATAAACTATCTCTAAACGTAGAGAAAACAAAATACATGCTGTATGGGAAAAAAGGCCGTAAGACTAATATTAACATACAAGTTAATGGAGTGGACATAGAAAGGGTTAGTGAGTACAAAGTGCTGGGAGTGATTATTGATGAAATGTTAAATTGGAAGCCACACACCAAACAGTTAAAAGGTAAGATGGCCAGGAGTGTGTCCATACTTTGGAGGACACAAAAACTATTAAACCAGAAGGCACTATACTTGTTGTACTGCACATTAGTCTCTCCACACCTGCAATACTGTGCAGAGGTCTGGGGACACACTTATAAAACCACTACCTATCCCATGTTTATACTCCAAAAAAGAGCCTTGAGAATCCTATATTATGCCAGTTACAGAGAACATACACATCAACTATTCATCAAATCAAAAATACTTACATTCTATGACTTAATAAAATACCGCACAGTACAGATGATTTATAGGGCTGCCAACAAAAACCTCCCTCACAATCTACAGACATTATTCCTGAACAGAGGGGAGGGACACAATCTAAGAGGGAACATGAGGTTTAGGCAGAGAAGGGTAAGAACTACATTAAAATCCTTTACCGTATCGATCACGGGGGTCAAACAGTGGAATAATCTGGATGAGGAGATGAAAAAATCAGCAAAACTGAGTGTATTTAAAAAGAAGTATGTCGATATGACTATTAAAGAATACAGAATGACCCAGGAGGAAAGTATGACAAAGGCCAGGGACAGAAATCTGTAGACACTGTGGTGAACGGCAGTGGAAGGAAATGTAACCAAAAAAAACAAAAAACAAATGTACCCAAACAACAGCTGACACTGCTACAAATGTCAACACATGAGAAGTATTTAGCTGCCCCTGTGAATCGAGTCACTACGGAGAATGAATTGATCCAAGATGGAACTGCTAAGCTGGTCACTGAATGCGATCGACAGACTGTTCTCAACAAGAAGTACAGGTTCTAGTGAACCTAGTTGCCCAGATGGGACCTTGACCTCTATTGATTGGATTATTTTGTGACTTTTGGGAAGTTGAATATGCCAGGCAACACGTCGAGACTGTCACGCGCGACGGAATACCATGGACACATGTATAGACACACATGGAGTCTGATTTGACTGTCAAGAGCTAGACTATATCTCTGAGTGCTACCTGATGCTGAGACATGTTTTCTTTGTCAAATGTCATAATGGAAGAAGAAAGAACTCCAGATAAGTACTGTACAGCATTCAGTGAAGTTATAAAATCCACAGCAGCAAAGACCCTTGCCCAGAATAGCGAATCACCCATGGATAAGCCAAAGAACACTGGACCTTATAGACAGAAGGCATGAACTGAAAACACAGGGCAGCACCATAGTAAACGGTGACCTACACTACAAGGAGCTGAATTGACAAATCCAGAGGGAAGCAGGGAACGACAAGGCAAAGTGGCTAGAAGAACAGTGTTCTGACATGGAACAGGGCCTGGAACGCAGCAGCACCTTAACGAAATTGTACTCCACCATCAAGAAGCTGTGGCGAGGCTGCCAACCCAGACAAAGGAATATCAAAGCAGATGACAGGGCATACTGACTAAAGGTGGACTGTCAGGGCCAGCAGAGAAGGCCCTGCTGGCCCTGACAATATCAAAAAAGTAATTTTTTTATTATTATTGTTATAATTTTATTTTTTTAAATATCAAATTAACGTCTGAACGTGTCTGAAATTAATTACTTTTTCCAGTATGTTATGATTATATTTCCAGAAAGAATATGGTTATTTTTTGTGAAGCTGAGCTGGATTTTCCATATGTCATTAAACGCATCATAGCTCCGTGGAGCTGCTCTAGTAGTATTGCTGGCCTTGCGTTGAAGCTGCCATTTCCTATTTGGTTATAACTTTGACTGACGTGTGTCGTCAGCCAATCAAAATTTGATTTGAAAATCATAGTGACAGAACGCCCCAGGCCCAGCCATGTGTCTGGCGCTAGCCCCTGCTGTTGTCATCAACAACGTTTGAACCTTTGGCGGGTTTTGAAGTAAGCTATGGCCACTGCATTAACACCACCAATCCATCATGTTTCTGATCTCCTTCGTTTGCACTTTTCACGGCGATCGTTTGGAGAAAAGAAGGATATTATTTCAAGAGGAAGACCTACACCTAAGAGGTGTGGAGTGGCTCAGTGGTTAAGACCGGTACCCTATGTGCGAAAAAAAACATCATGGTCGCAATGGTCGCAAGTTCGATTCCACCCCTCGCTGATTGTACTCAATTCCATTGTAAGTCGCTTTGGATAAAAGCGTCTGCTAAATGACATGTAATGTAATGTAATGTAAAAGAGGTACATCATTTCCGGTAGTTTGAGCGTTAATGATAAATTCATAACATTTGTTAGAAGTGGTGAGGACAAAACTGATCATAAATAGTGCCTGGGACGTGTTCCCCCGCATAGCTGACACCTATGCTTATGTGGAAGCTTGTTTTTGTGTCATATGGTGGCTTGTGAAATTGCGGTTGCTGAGTGATGTGAGCACAGAACATATAATACACATAGTTACACTTTCTCAAAACACCCTAGTCGCACGAACATGACTTTAACTGAACTTGTTCACATACACTTGTTGAAGCAGTCTCACACACACACACACCCTCACAAATGACCTTGGGTAGGTCACGCACCCACACACATCCTCACAAACGGCCTTGGGTACCATGCACCACTCTCCCTAACTTCTGCCTCCTGTTTTTCATGCTACATTGACATTGGCAGCTGGGTTTGAGGCCCGGGGAAGTAAGGATACCCCGAATTCTAAAGTAGTATACTCTACGGAGTAAGGTTGGAGGCCTTTGAGGTAATAGACCTCATAAATTCCTAAGAAGTCTGTTTGGGGTTAGAGTCCCCTAAAAGTAGTAAGGTTGGAGGCCTTTGAGGTAATAGACCTCATAAATTCCTAAGAAGTCTGTTTGGGGTTAGAGTCCCCTAAAGTAGTATACGTTACAATCTCTTAGTAGAAGGTGTTTTATAATAATGTAAAGGATATGAATACATGGTTCAAGGTGAATAACGATTTTTCTTTGTGAATTGTATTTGTGTGAGTAGAATAACAGGGATATTGGGTGCGGGAAGAATAAAATTCTGAGGTGTCTTAGAGGTAATTGGATGCATAAAACGGTGTCTTGACCTACCCGACATAACAGAGGTGATCTGAGCCACGGACAACCTAAACGGTGTCAACAAAAGTGGCATGGGAGGTCAATAGGGTCAGTTGCTCGGGTGAACTCCATACAAACTGACCGGCCGTTAATAAGCCATTACCTCGATAAGCTTGGTTGCTCGGGTGAATTCCATACAAACCGGCTGGCCTCAGAATTAAGCAAGAAAACTAAGCTATGGAAGGAGAATTTGATAGAGAGAAAGATGATGGGGGTTGGGGTCCGGCGTTAGGGGGCTGGAAACCCTTTGAAGCACAACTAGAAAATCTGCTTATAGCAGTAGGATCAGTAGCAGACGAAAAAGACAAAGATAAAAATAGGTTAGAAATAAGGGAAAAGGTAGAAATGGTGGTGAAACGAAAGGGCAAGAAAATGTCAGACACAGGTCCGTTAGGGGCCTGGCTGTGGGAGAAAGTTAAAGAATGTGAAGTAGAAAGAGACGAGACGACAGAGAAGGGACAAAAAGCAGGAAGGCTGCAGAGATCCAGGATCAAGAAGGAAGCGAAACAACATGAGGAGGGACGACGGGGTTGGTCAGAACTGGTGGTTTTCTGGCAGAGCATGAGACATCTCCACAAGCATCGAGCCAAATCGGGCGGAAAACAGATGGTAATTGCACCTGACACTCCTACATGTCCACCTCCATATGCACTGTCAACACCAGGATTATATCCTACATTATATGTAACTAGTGGTACACTGCAGGTGGGAAGCACAGAGGACACGACCTCGCAGGACAGTGTTAGTAATTCAGGGACACACGAGACCCAACAATCAACACATACGTCTGTCCCAAAATCAGAACCCCCATCGCAGGTTACAACAGAGAACTCCTGGTTAAAGACTAACCTTTTCGGGAGTGACACATCTTTTACTCCACTCGACCCATTCTCACAGAGGCGAGAAAGAGAGCAGCAGACCCCAGGACTGACAACAACAAGTGCTACGAGAGTACAGGATAGTGAATATCGGGTTCCGCCACAAACACATACGCCTGATCAGACAGGCACAGCCTTATTTAGGGGTAGAGGACAGTGGGAAGGAGAACGGGCGGAAACACCTGTGACTTTTGACTTGCAAGGGGAATGGGAAGAGGGCAATAGATCTACCTCCCCCTCAGAGATAGAACGACTGAGGGTGCGTCAGCGTCGCACTGTGCAGCGACAACCAGAGCTACAGCACGCATCCGGTAATTATCCGTTGACTTTCGCTCCAGGACACAGAGACAAATACCGGCCATTCGGTATAGGGGACATACAAGCAATAGTGGACAAACTACCACCGGTGGCAGAAGGGGGTAATTTGTGGCTGAGCCAACTAGATTCGCTGACTGCTGGACAGAGACTGGCCTTAGGAGATTTTAGGGCCATCGCTGGGAGATGCATGACGAGGGGAGACATGACGGACATAGAAACACAGGCTCGCACCTACACACAGCCGGACGAACAACCTTTTACTCAGTATAGCACCGCCATAGGGAGAGCTATGAGAGAGAAATATCCGCTACCAAACGCCACTGTCATGCCCAAAATGAGATGGGACCCTAAACAAAACCCTAGGGACTACATTGATAAAGGAAAGGACACCTGGCTTAAATATACAGGGAGTCATCCGGGTAAGGCGGGGTCACAAAGAGAATGGTTCAGACAGGCCATACTGGAGGGGGTGCCGGAGAATGTCAAACTGGCCATGGTTAACAATCCAGACTTGCTAGGCAGTGATTCCCATGTCTGGGAAAAACATTTAATACATCATCTGTCCCGTGCCCAAGATAGAGCAGAGAGTGAGCAGGAAGATCTGAAGGGCCTACAGGTCCAGTTGCTAAAATTACAACCGTCAGAAGCTAGGCAGAAAACAAGTGAGAGAAATAAGAAATCACCACAGGAACCAGTCAAGGTCATGGTTGCGGCTGAACAGACGTGCACTCCTGATTTATTTCCGGTCCCACCATGGGTACCGCCCCCACATAGGGGAGGAAGAGGTTACGGACGGGGGCCCATGAGGGGAAGGGGCGGTTACAGAGTCGGAGAAGGAAGGGGCGGTACAGGAAGAGGGCAGCCAGGAGGGGGTGGATGTTTCTACTGTGGGCAACTAGGACACTGGGCTCGTAGTTGCCCCTCTACATGAATGAACCATGGAGTGGGCGGGGGCGAGCAATGGGGAGAGGCTATCCGACTCCCTCGCCTACAGGAAGAGCTGGATTTAATACCACAGGTCCAGGCAGAGCAGGCGAGCACCCACCGGGGCAGGGACAGTACCCACAGTGGGAGGACTGGGAAGGACCTAGTCAACAGATACACACCCCAGGGAGCCACTCAGACAACATCACCACGGCAGAACCAATGTTGTCTGTGCAAATTGAAACGAACCAAATGCCTTTCTTAGTAGATACAGGGGCCACATGTTCCACGTTAAAAGTTGTGCCGCCCGGTTCTCTATCAACCAGGAACATTACACTCATGGGCTTCTCTGGGGAGAAACAAACACTGCCGATTACCAAACCCCTGGTGACCCAGGTGGGAAAACAAACTGTCACACATCCTTTCGTACATTCTCCGACTGTCCAAATGAACTTACTGGGGAGGGATCTCCTCATTAAGCTGGGAGTGACCATCCTCTGTAGTGCCGAAGGTCTGATTGTCACCATGCCAGACGGAACGTACCTGCCATGTGTGGGAGAACCCACTACTGGACAATATTTACTCCAGCCGGTAGATGAACAATATGCTGACATTTATTGGGGCCTGTTACAGCCTGACACACCGGAGCAGGGTGGTATCCTCTCGGCTTACCTCCAGTGGAAACCCTGGATCTCCCTTCTCGAACCGTACACCTCACCTCCGGATCCCCCACACGTGACACTCTTCTATGACAGATTACAAACCGATTGGTATCAGGAACAGTTTCAGGAACTATTGGAAGGGCGTGATTGGCAAATTATTACACAAAACATTTATGTAGCACCGGAGGGCGTAGCAGCAGCTGTCAACCTGACCTCTGAGCAGATTCCCTGGTACATGATGGCAGACGATGCGGCCCCACATGTCTCATCAGCATTATATCCAAAGCATCAGGCTAGAGAATTGGGCAGCATTGTAAAAAGGGCGCTCCTGCAGTCAGATTGGGTGCAAACACAAATACCACAAGTTCAGTATTCCGCTAAAGCTCAAACGTACAGCATACAGATATCTGGGACAGATAAGATCACTTTAGAGCACACACAAGTTTCCAGACATCATGGTCGTGAACGCACGGACCACACGGAGGCAGCTGCTCTAATTGACGGCCTCCCTGAACATTTATGGGCACAGGGCCCGACGGATGTCGGACTGGTTCAGTACGCACCTGTCACGTTTCAGGTGCAGGAAGGGCCACCTCTTTGGATTAGACAGTACCCTCACAAACCCCAGGCAGAACAGGGAATCACTGAAACTATTACAGGTCTTTTGCAAAGCGGCGTTTTGGAAATGTCTTGTTCAAATTGGAACACACCCATTTTGCCAGTAGAAAAGAAGGGTACAGGAAAATATCGCATGGCACATGATCTTAGAGCAATTAATGACATTCTCCGTACCCCTACGGTCCCTGTTCCAAATCCTTACGTGGCATTAACCAACCTAGATCCCTTGCATCAGTGGTTTACGTGTATAGACCTAGCCAACGCATTTTTCTGTCTTCCGCTGGCAGAGGAATGCCGAGACATTTTCTCTTTTACGTTTCAGGGACGTCAACTTCGATATACAAGACTCCCACAAGGGTTCGCGCTCTCACCTGGCATTTTTAACCAAGTACTTAAAGACCTACTGAGTGACTGCCCCTTACCTGACAAAGTGACTCTGGTTCAATATGTCGACGACTTGCTCTTAGCTGCCCCAACTGCTGCCTTATGTCTACAAGCCACACAAAATGTGCTCTCACATTTGGCTGGGACAGGTTTTAAAGTAAGCAAGGCCAAACTTCAGGTAGCCAGGAAACAGGTTTCGTTTTTGGGGAGACAAATATCACAGAAAGGAACTGCCGGACTGTCACCTGAACACAAGTCCAACATATTGCATCATCCTAGGCCTATTCGGGTCAAGGACATGTTGTCGTTTCTGGGACTGACTGGTTATAGTAGGGCTTACATAGCAAACTATACTGGCCTGACCAGACCTCTGCGTGACTTAGTGAAAGAACAGGGCATGCGCAATCTCACAGCAACTTTGACCTGGACGCAAGCTGCGGAAGAAGCTTTTATTACCCTTAAGCAGTCACTCTCCACAGCTGCCGACTTAGCTATACCTGACTACAGCTTACCATTTTGCCTGGATGTCTCTGGAACAGACCTTTGCTCTAACGGCGTACTGTTCCAGAGAAAAGGGGGAGACAGGGTAATACTGATGTATGTTAGCGCACTGCTAGATGACATGGAAAAACGACATCATCAATGCACACAACACGCAGCGGGAATAGCCAAGCTCATTCAGAAAACTGCACACATTGTCATGGGACATCAATTACAGATTTTGACCACACACAGTGTCGTTGCATATGTAAATTCACAAACATTTACATTAACAGCACTGAGACAGAGACGACTGAGCAGAATCCTCGAAGCTCCAAATTTGACCTTCACCCATGAAGGCATAAATATGGCAGACCAGATTGGGTCAGGAGAGCCGCATGAATGTACGGACAGAATACATAAAAAAAAATCAGACCTGACTTACAAGCTGAACAAATAGCGGGGGCTAGAGACCTGTACACTGACGGATGTTGTTTCAGACATGACCAGAAGGGACTGAAAGCCGCCTATGCGGTGGTGGAAGACGTACAAGGGAAGCTGATCACAAGACAAGCAGAGGCAGTACAGGGACAGCAATCTGCACAAAGAGCAGAGGTGTTAGCTGTAATAGCAGCACTAAAAATAGGTCAGGGACAGGAAGTCAACATCTATACAGACTCAGCTTATGCGGCAGGAGCGGTACATGTGGAACTGAAACAGTGGTTAAGAGCAGGGTTCCTAACCGCAACCAACAAACCAATCAAACATGAGACTGAGATGAGAGACCTAGCAGAAGCATTATTGCTCCCCAGCAGGGTGGCAGTTATTAAATGTAAAGGCCACGACAAAGCTAACACCCATATCAGACGAGGCAATGACGCAGCAGACAAAGCAGCTAAAGAAGCAGCAGGATATGAGGTTAGAGCTATTTTGATGTGTTCAGAGGGAGAAGAGACTCCAGACATGAGCATATTAATAGCAGGACAGGCAGCTGCATCACCACAGGAGAAAACATTATGGAAAGCAAGGGGGGCAACAGAAGTACAGGGACTTTGGAGAGGCCCGGATGGCCGACCAATATTGCCCCCGGGCGCTAGGCAAACAGCTTTGGCGGAAGCACATGGAGTGGGACATGCGGGGGTTGCTCAAATGATGAAAAATCTGGAGCACTGGTGGCATCCCTTTCTAAAAGACATGGCTAAACATTGGGTCAGCTCATGTAACAGCTGTATACAGTACAATGTCAGACCAACAGTGAAACCACACCCTGGACGTTACCCATTGGAGGTAAAAGCAGGGAAAGAGATCATTATAGACTATACAGACATGATCACAGTGGTGCGAGGGTACAGGTATGTTTTGATGTGTGTGGATGCGTACACAGGGTGGCCAGAGGCGTGGCCAACAAAGAAAGAAGATGGTAAGTCGGTGATAAAGTTCCTGATTAATCTTTACATTCCTAGGCATGGGTTTCCGGAGAGAATCAGATCAGATAACGGCACTCATTTTAAAAATCAAGATCTGCAACAAGTTGAAGCAATGTTGGGGTTGACACATAGGTTTGGCACTGTGTATCACCCTCAATCACAAGGAAAAGTGGAACGAATGAATCAGACGGTTAAGACCAAATTGGCTAAAATCTGTGCACAGACCAAACTGAATTGGGTAGATGCATTACCACTTGCCGATCCGGAGCTCAGTCAACCAATCTACCAGGTTTACTCCACACGAACTCCAAACAGGAAGGGCATTTCCAGGTCCCCAATCAAAGCTGCCGGTCACAAAAACGGATGACCAAAATCTAACCAACCGAGAGTATTTCCATGAACTTCAAAGTCTTGTTACAGCATTTGCAAAACAGGTGACGGACAGCAGAGGAGAGACCCAGACCACATCACCTCCTGAAGCTGAGTGGGTGCTGCTAAGGGTCATCAAAAGGAAGTGGGCCGAACCACGTTGGACGGGGCTGTTCCAGGTGACTAAGAGGACATCACATGCAGTCCGCCTGAAAGGCAAAGGCGACACTTGGTTTCATTGGAGCCAGTGCGCCGCAGCAGAAGAACCCCATCGCTCATTGGCTGAAATACATCAAGCGCTGAAAGAATCGTGTACTGTATCGGCGGATACAGGTGAAAAGACCACCGACCAACAAGGGGCAGAATAATCCCCTGGTGGCACTAGAGGACAGGGCAGTACACCCGAGCTCTATAAATTCTTTCCAACATCACACGGCATCCGGTCCGCGCACCTGAAAAGGGGGTAGGGTGAAATCAGCGCCTCCCTCCGACAAGTAGTGTGCCAAACTACCAGCTCATCCTGATGACGTCGTGCCAACTCAATTTCTTTATTGTACTTGTAGGGGCCAAAATGCATATTTGGTCTGTTTGTTTATTGTTTATTTTGAAAGGTCACTCATACTGTTTTTTGGTCATGTCACTTCCGTTTTTGATTGACACATGGGTGTGGTTTAATCTATACACCTGGGCACTCGGATCGGCGGGGGGTAAGAGAGAAAGGGGGTTAGTGGCGTTCCTGATTTATATTTTCTGTTTACCGTCAAATCGTCAAATAACCAAGAATAAATCGTCAAACAATAAACATCACTGGACTTGGATTCATTTGAATGACGCGTAACTGCCTGGAGCCCACCTAAGCCTCTTAGCGACCTTTTATAGGAAAACTGTCGCTACAATTAGTAAACAGAAAATAGAAAATCAATCCATAAAACACCACGGCATGGACGGAATTCAACGTTGCTCTTACCGCTTGGATCTCAATGTTTTGCACTGAACGAACTATGCAACACATTGGACTCTTTTCCGCGGACGCCTTGGATCAGAGACATAAGTGACAGCAGCGCATCACAGCCATCGGAAACGGTATGTTGGTTGATCCTCCTGTGTATTTGTTTGAAGTTGAACACAGTTTGGAGAGGCTGCCGTTTTGTCCATTGGGGACTGTTTGTTTGGGCTTGTGTTGCGCGTGCTTCGTTTGTCGCGATCGGCAATTGTTTGGGCTGATTTGACTGTGTGGTGAGCAGTGGCCGCCGTGCTGTGCTGTTGTGTTGAAAATTGCATTGTGGCTGAAGCAATGTCATTACGGATTGCATTGTGTCTGTTGCTCAGTGCTTTGGTGAATTGTGCACGTTGAAAGTTCACATAATGAGTGACGCAAATGAAATGGAAAATACGGAGAAGAGAACGGTCAAGCTTACAGCCAAAGCGCTGGCTTGCAAAATGGAAACTCTTCAAAAGCAACGTCAATCTAATGTGACAAAAATGAAAGCACTCTCCCGCGAAATTAAAGAGCTCATGAAAAATGATGAAAATGCAAAGAAAGTGCAATTCAAACTGAATGAACTCAAACAACTGGATGAAAATGCAAAGGCAGCACATGAGTCAGTGATTGTTTTACTTCCCAAAGAGGAAAAGGTAACACAAAATGAGTGGTTTGGACGCATAATAAAACACAACACAGACTTCACTGATGATGTAAAAACATGGCTCTCTGAGACTGAAAGACACTTTCAGCAAGCAAGAAATGTGACTGCAGATGTGTTTGCTGCACAATCAGTCAACTCTCCCATTCCACCTGAAGAAGAGGCACCTGTTGCACCTGTTGAATTAAAGGAAGATATACCACACTCTGATGTTCCAACTGCCATTCCTTCTCAACAGAATAAAGCAATATCTGACATGCAGGATGAAATTAAACCAAGTGACAGTGTGTCAAATGTTACCAACAGGAGTCACAAATCACATTCTTCATGCTCAAGATTTTCCACCACCTCATCTGCATGCATCAAGGCTGAGGCTGAAATGGCTGCTCTTATTGTAAAACAACAAATGCTAAAAGATAAACATGCCATAGAAGCACAAGAGGAGCAGCTAAGGAGGAAAAAAGAGCAACTGGAGCTGGATGGAAACCTTGCTGCTACAATGGCAAAAATGAAGATTCTTGGAGCCTCAAGTAGATCTGGTGTGTGCAGCCACAGATCAAGAGTGTCGGATGGTATGAACTCGTATATGGAGAAAAAACAACATGAAAAGAAAACACAAATGACTGCCACTGCTGACGGAGACAGTACTCAAACCCAATCTCTCCCCACAGTGCCAGTGACAGTTCAGTCAAATACATTAACTATGGATGCACATGTTACAATACCAGCCACATTGCCTGCTCCTAACAATGGTGAACAGAGCAACATGCTTAGCATCATGGAAAAGCAAAATGACATCACTGCATTAATGGTCCAACAACAGTCTCTCTCTTTAATGCCCAAGAAGGAGATTTGTCGTTTTTATGGTGACCCACTTCAATTTCAAACATTCATAAAATCCTTTGAACACAACATTGAAAGCAAGAAACCAAACCCCACAGATTGTCTTTATTATCTGGAACAATATACAGAAGCACAACCAAGAGAAATGGTGAGGAGCTGCCTTCATATGACAGCAGACAGAGGATTCAGGAAGGCAAAATCTTTACTGCAGGAGCACTTTGGCAACGAGCATAAAATTGCTACAGCCTACATGGAGAAGGCTCTTTCATGGGCGTCAATTAAACCAGATGACACAAAAACACTACAAGCATACACTCTGTTTCTAAGAGGATGTTGCAATGCCATGGAAGATCTCAACAACATGCAAGAGCTCAACATGTCAGCTAACCTGCTAATTATAATTAAGAAGCTGCCATATCGACTGAGGGATAAATGGAGATCTGTGGCATGTGATTTTCAGGAAAGGTACAAACAAATGGCTACCTTCAGGGATCTGGTCAATTACCTTGAAAAACAGGTGAGGATTGCAACTGATCCAGTATTTGGAGACATCAGAGACACTCCAACACCAAGCAAGGATGGAAGAAGTTTTATGTCAAAACCACCTCATCCAAGAATCAAAGGAAGTACATTTGCAACCACTGTGACAGTTGCACATGAGAAAAATGGAAATGGACCGAGGAAAATGGAGAGTTGGCCGGCTGTAAAAAGGTGTTTGTTCTGTGGAGGTGGACATGCTTTGGAGGTGTGTTTCCTATTGGAAAAGAAAGCACATCATGAGAAAATCACTTTCCTTAAAGAAAATGGAGCCTGCTTTGGTTGTTTGCAGATAGGACACATGAGCAAGGACTGCAGGAAGCGACTCAGCTGCAACATATGCAATTTGAAGCATCCTCAGATGCTGCATATCCACCAAAGGAGATTTGAAATGGACAAACATCAAGCTCAAACAAAAGAAGAAGCTGACATCAGAGCCATAGCCTCGGTACAGACAAGTGGTCTTACTGGGGCCGGTGAAGACAATTGCAAACTCTCAATAGTGCCTGTGAAAGTAAAGGTCAAGAAGGGGAACACAACAGTGCATACATATGCATTCCTTGACCCGGGAAGCACTGCGTCATTTTGCACATTGGGGCTAATGACTAAGCTAAATCTCCAGGGAAGAAAATCTAATATTCTTCTGAGAACAATGGGTCAAAACAAGGTCGTTGAAACCAGCATTGTTTCAGGCCTAGAGGTTACAGGACTTCATGGCACTGATTTCTGTGATCTCCCATGTGTGTACACTCAGAAGACCATGCCTGTGCATAAAGGAAACATCCCACATCAAAATGACATCAATCAGTGGCATCATTTGAAGAATATTCACTTACCTGAACTGGACTGTGAGATTGAGTTGTTGATTGGCTCCGATGTACCAAAGGCTCTGGAACCACTTCAAGTCATCCGGAGTGTGGGAGATGGACCGTATGCCGTCGAAACAATGCTCGGCTGGACAGTTAACGGACCTCTGGGAGGAAAAGATGATTATGCTCAGGAGCAGTCAGAGATCAGGGTTAACAGGATATCAGTTGTTGCACTTGATGAGCAGTGGGAGCAGCAGTTCAAGATTGACTTTCCTGAGTGTGTCAAAGAGGACCAAGAGCCTTCAAAAGAAGATCAGCAGTTCTTGGATTTGGTATCAACATCTGCAAAGCTAGTTAATGGACATTACTGCTTTGGTTTACCATTGAAGGACAGGGAAATCTGCTTGCCTGACAATAAGAACTGCGCTGAACAGAGGGCACTAAACTTAAAAAGGCGTTTCCAGAGAGATCCATGCTATCACTTGGAGTACACCAACTTCATGTCTGACATGATATCCAAGGGCTATGCGGAGAAAGTACCAGAAGGAATCTTGGAACGTAGTGATGGCAGAAAATGGTATCTACCACACCATGGAGTTTTGCATCCACAAAAGAAAAAACTTCGAGTGGTGTTCGACTGTGGAGCAACATATCGAGGAGTTTCACTGAACTCTCAGCTCTTACAGGGACCAGACCTCACCAGCACCTTGATTGGAGTCATAGCTAGATTCCGTAAAGAACCTGTTATCATCGCTGCGGATATCGAAGCAATGTTCCTCCAAGTGCAAGTACCAAATGAAGATAGGGACCTGCTACGGTTCGTCTGGTGGCCTGATGGAGATTACAGTCAGAACATGGTGGAATACAGAATGACGGTGCATTTATTTGGAGCAACATCATCTCCAAGTTGTGCAAATTTTGCCCTGAGGAAATGTGCTGAAGACAACACTGGTCAGTTCAGCCCACAAGCTATCAACACCATCTTGAACAACTTTTATGTGGATGACTGCCTCGCTTCAGCAGCTTCAGAAGAGGACGCAATAGCTCTCTTTCACGAGTTAAAAGCCATTTGCTTCAAGGGAGGCTTTGTACTCACCAAGTGGATAAGCAATAGTCGTCATGTATTGGCTGCCATACCTGAAACGGAAAGAGCAAAAGAAATGAAGGATCTGGATTTGGACCATGACAAACTACCTGTTGAGAGGATGTTAGGTGTACAATGGTGTGTTCAGTCTGACGTCTTCAAGTTCAAAATCATCCTCAAAGACAGACCACTCACAAGACGAGGGATTTTGTCGACTGTCAGTTCTGTATATGATCCCCTTGGCATGTTGGCACCAGTAGTCCTGACTGCAAAAAGGATCCTGCAGGAATTGTGTCGGGAAAAGACTGGTTGGGATGATGTGATACCAGACCCTATTGTGCAAGAATGGATGAGCTGGAACTCCATAACCTGGAAAACTTCAAAGTCAACAGATGCTTCAAACCTACAAACTTCGGAGAGGTAACATCTGCCCAGCTACACCATTTTGCTGATGCATGTCAGGATGGTTATGGAACTGTGAGTTATTTGTTACTGCATGACAACCATGGACAAACGCATTGTGCATTTGTGATAGGAAAGGCCAGAGTTGCTCCTTTGAAGCCAGTCACTATCCCTCGCATGGAGTTGACTGCTGCTACCATGGCGAGCAGAATGGACACATTATTGAGAAAAGAGCTGCAGATGGAACTAGCAGAATCTACATTTTGGACTGATAGCACCTCTGTGCTCAAGTACATAAAGAACAGGACCACACGATTTCGAACATTCGTGGCTAACAGAGTGACTGAAATTGCCAAAGCCTCAGATGAACATCAGTGGAGGTACGTCAACACAAATGACAATCCAGCAGACATGGCTTCCAGAGGTCTGAAAGTCCAAGCTTTCCTAAAGAAGGAAATGTGGGTGTACGGACCTCCGTTTCTTTTTGGTCCTCAGGAAGAGTGGCCTCAGAACCCTGATGGATGGGATGCAATTTCACCAAAGGACTCTGAAGTCAAGAGCATAACTGTAAATGCTGCTCAAATAAAACCTGAAGTAGTGGATCCAACAACCAACTTCATCCATTACTTCTCATCCTGGAATCAGTTGAAAAGGGCAGTAGCATGGATGCTCCGAATCAAAGGACTGCTTCTGCAACGAATCAGGAAGAGGAAAACAGCAAGTGGTGTTCTCTCGTTGCAAGGAAATCTTGACACCCATGAAATCCGTCTCACAATCGGTGAATTGGAGAACGCAGAGATTGAGATAATCCGCTTCTGCCAAAAGAAGAGATTTGGAGATGAAATCTCAAATCTGAAAAAAGGAATGAATGTTAAAAGGACAAGCCACATTCATAAACTCAACCCCATTCTGGACAAAGATGTGTTAAGAGTTGGTGGTCGCCTAAGCAGAGCAGCAATGCCAGAAGAAATGAAACATCCTGTCATTCTGGCCAAAGACTTTCACATTGCTGACCTCATTCTACGACATATTCATGGAGAGGTGGGACATGGTGGTCGCAACCATATGTTATCCAGACTGCGTCAGAAATATTGGATTCCTGGTGCCACAGTATTGATCAGGAAAAGCCTGTCTAAATGTGTTGTTTGTCGGCGTATAACTGCTACTCCTGGACAACAGCATATGGCTGATCTACCCCTGGATAGAGTCTCTCCAGATTAACCACCATTCACAAACGTTGGAGTCGATTACTTTGGACCCTTTGGAGTGAAGCGTGGCAGAAGTGTCGTGAAGCGATATGGTGTTATTTTCACCTGTTTGGCTACAAGAGCAATTCACCTTGAAATGGCCTCATCGCTTGACACAGACTCTTTCATCCATGCCCTTCGGCGCTTCATAGCCAGACGAGGCCAAGTAAAAGAACTACGATCAGACAATGGAACCAATTTTGTGGGAGCACAGCGCGAGTTGAAGGAAGCTATTGAAGGATGGAATCAAGGTCAGATCCATAACATACTGCTTCAAAGGGGAATAAACTGGATATTCAATCCCCCTGCTGGCTCACACCATGGAGGTGTGTGGGAAAGATTAATCAGATCAGTGCGGAAGGTTCTCAACTCAACACTAAATGTGCAAAGTCTAGATGAGGAGGGACTCCACACAGTCCTATGTGAAGCTGAAGCTATTCTCAACAGTCGTCCAATCACAAAGGCTTCTACAGATCCCAACGACCTTGAAGCACTCACACCAAATCACCTTCTGCTTCTCAAAACTACGCCATCCCTGCCACCAGGACAGTTTCAGAAGGAAGACCTATATGCTCGCCGCAGATAGAGGCAAGTTCAATATATGTCTGACTTATTTTGGAAAAGGTGGATTAAGGAATATCTTCCCCAACTACAAGAACGACAGAAATGGTCCAACATAAGACGCAACTTCACACCAGGAGACATCGTCGTCATTGTGGATGATTCTGCGCCTCGCAACTCCTGGTTGACTGGAAGGATTGTGGAGACCATTATGGACAAAAAGGGACTTGTACGTCAGCTTCGGATCAAGTCAAAGACCGGATTTCTGACCAGGCCCATCAACAAAGTCTGCCTACTATTGGAGGCAGAGGATCATTGACTGACCCAAACTGACTTTTGACCCCTTGACTTTGTTCCTGAACACTTGACTTTGACTAATCACTCTTTCCTTAGAGAACGTGTATTGGATTACAAATAATGAAGAAAGAAGATCAAGAAAATATATTTATATACTATGTTGATTATGTCGAAATTGTAATTATTATTTGAAACATAATAATTAGGGGCCGGAATTGTAGGGGCCAAAATGCATATTTGGTCTGTTTGTTTATTGTTTATTTTGAAAGGTCACTCATACTGTTTTTTGGTCATGTCACTTCCGTTTTTTGATTGACACATGGGTGTGGTTTAATCTATACACCTGGGCACTCGGATCGGCGGGGGGTAAGAGAGAAAGGGGGTTAGTGGCGTTCCTGATTTATATTTTCTGTTTACCGTCAAATCGTCAAATAACCAAGAATAAATCGTCGAACAATAAACATCACTGGACTTGGATTCATTTGAATGACGCGTAACTGCCTGGAGCCCACCTAAGCCTCTTAGCGACCTTTTATAGGAAAACTGTCGCTACAGTACTGATTATCATACTCATAATAACTTTTGCTGGTGCTCTACTTAAGCTTGCTCTTACAGGGCACACCCGATTGTAAAATGTTTTGATTTTGTCATTAGTCATTTCTATTGCTGTTTTCATTGCTATACGAGTGACTTGTGGATGCTGTTGCATTCCGTGTATTCGCTCCTTGGTCGTTAGGCTCATTACCACGACAATTGAAGGCAAGCCTCCCTCCCCGGCTGCTATGCCTCTTTTGATGGCTGCGGATCACGAGGAGGGAGAGGGTGATGATGATGATGTTTTTGGGCTGGCTGTTATGTGAGTATGGTTGTGTGACGTTTTCTTGTTTTTTCTTGTTTTATCGAGCTCTTTTGTAGAGTTTGAAAGGGGGAATTGTGAGCACAGAACATATAATACACATAGTTACACTTTCTCAAAACACCCTAGTCGCACGAACATGACTTTAACTGAACTTGTTCACATATACTTGTTGAAGCAGTCTCACACACACACACACACCCTCACAAATGACCTTGGGTAGGTCACGCACCCACACACATCCTCACAAACGGCCTTGGGTACCATGCACCACTCTCCCTAACTTCTGCCTCCTGTTTTTCATGCTACATTGACGCACACACAAATAAGGCGGCGACTCACCTGAAGACTATATAGGATAACACCCCTAGACATGAGCAGACTCTTCTTGTACACGACATTGATACATGTACTGTACTTGAACTATTCTCCGCACTTTGCAAACTGCGCAATAAATCTGTATAATTCTTACTCCGTCTTCTCCTGGTCCTCCTTTCACCGCATCAACGGACTCGGACAAAAGGCAAACGGCTGTTTGACCTCAACAGTGACATAACGGAAGATGTGGTGGTAATGATGCAGTAGCCTATAGATGCGCAGTGGTGTGCGTGTGCGCTATGGTTGTTGCAGATCAACTGTCTCGTGAATATAGTACATAATAGTGTGTTTTGCATGTGGTTGTTTTTGTGCGTGTTTTTTTTTTTTTACTGAAGGCCCTGACTGAAACCGCACGGTACGCTACTGATACTGACCAATCTACAAAATATACGGTAACCCTTTATTTTACAGTCCACTAATTACCGGGTATTTACTAAGAAACTAGATGGTAACAAAATGTAAGTAATAGGAAAGTTCCAAAATAACTTTATATAATTACTAAGTTATTAACTAGTAAGTACATGGAAACATACTAGGAAACTAGATGGTAATACAATCTATGTATCTATGTATCTAAGAAAGTATCCATACAGAAAGGATACCAAGTACTACATTATTACTTAGTAAGTACATGAACAACTACCAAGAAACTAGAAGTAATACAATCTATGTACTAAGAAAGTACCCATTGGAAAGCATATTAAGTAATAAGTTATTACTTAGTAAGTACATTAAAACCTTTAAGGAAACTAGATGGTTATACAATCTACGTACTGAAAAAGTACCCATACGGAACGGATATACATAAATACTAAGTTATAACATGCTAAATACATGAAAACATACTAGAAAAGTAGATGGTATTTCAATATACATGTTAACAAAGTACCAGAATGAAAGATTAAAATAAAATATCACCTTTTGTGTACTTAACATGTAATAGCACTGTAAAATAAAGCAGTGCATATTTCCCTGTAAAAACAGAGTACTTTATTACCAAATACACATAATCAACCTTTAGGTCGATATGTATTAGTAAATTAGGAGTTCAAGTACAAAGCTATTATCTATTAGGTACATGGAAACATACTAGGAAAAAAAAATCTTCCTTAGAAAGGTACCCAAATAAATGTTTAGCTATCTTAGCCATTTTACATGGCCTGTGTCAGACCTGAGGCTCCACCTTAGTTTTGCCACTAGATGGAGCCGTTCTGCACATCCAGGGTCCAGGCTGTTTGCAATCAAGCCTTAAAGGGGACATATTATGCAAAATCAACTTTTTAATCATTTTAATACTTATATTTGGGACTCTGGAGGCCCTACCAGTCGCCAAAGTGTGGAAAAAGAATACTCAGTCCTTTTTTCGTGGTCCCCCTTAGTGTAAGTACAGGTGATAAAACACGCAATGTTGAATTCCCTGCGCATTATGACGGCAGCAAAGAGACAACTATTGGAGCGATAATTAGAAAACAGAAGAAACATAAAATAACTGTCAATCTCCCTCGGTATGTAGCTCCACGCAATATTTCACCTCATGGGGTATCAATGATCATGAGAAGGTGAGGGATCAGCCCAGAACTACACAGGAGGAGCTTGTTAATGACGTCAAGGCAGCTGGGACCACAGTCACCAAGGAACCATTGGTAACACAGTACGCCGTAATGGATTAAAATCCAGCAGTGCCCGTAAGGTCCTCCTGCTCAAGAAGGCACATCTACAGGCCTGTCTGAAGTTTGCCAGTGAACACCTGAATGATTCAGAGAATGATTGGGAGAAGGCGATGTAGTCAGATGAGTTCAAAATCAAGCTGTGTTTGGAGGAAGAGGAATTCAGAACTCTGTCCCCACTGTCAAGCATGGAGGTTTTGAGGGTGGTTCTCTATGATGGGGACAGGTCAACTTCACTGCATCGAGGGAAAGTTGGATGGGGCCTTGCACTGTGAAATCCTGGATGACAAACTCCTTTTCTCAGCCAGGAAAATGGGTCTTCCAGCACAACAATAAGGAGTGGCTCAAGATGAAGCACATTAAGGTCATGGAGTGGGCTAAAGCTTCCAGTTGCCAAGCAACAGCTTGGAAACCTTAAGGATTTGGAGAGGATCTGCAAAGAGGAGTGGTCCAAAACTCCTCCTGAGATGTGTGCAAACCTGGTGATCAACTACAAAAAATGTCTGACCTCTGGACTTGCCAACAAGGGTAAGTAATATTTTGATGGGGGTCAAATAATTGTTTCACTCAATGAATTGCAAAATAATTAAAATCTTTTGTTTTATGTGATTTTCTGGATTTTCTTTTTGATATTTTGTCTCTCCCTGTTAAAATAAACCTACCATTAAAATTATTGACAATTAATTTCTTTGTCAGTGGGTGAACTTACAAAATCAGAGAGGGATCAAATAATTATTTCCTCCACTGTATTTATAGTATGAGACAGAGCTATTTTATATTAAATACAAAGAGATCCAAATAAATAAAGTCTTGTCATGCAAAGGTGGGGATCTTTAATATGTCTTTATGATGAATAGTGTTATGACTGCAGTATATCTTTAAACATGTCCCATCAGCGTCTGTCTGTTGTAACGCACAGGACTGGACCCAAATGCAGGATGGTGGTAAATAAAAAGAGTTTTATTATCCACAGTTCAAAAACACAGAAGACAAGGGGAACAGTACAAAACCGTGGATCCTCAAATAGGCAACAGATTTGCCGGCGCGAGATCCACAGGGAAAAAACAACTCTGACTGGAAAAAAGGTAAGCACAGAAGTTAATCAACAGAAGCACGGAGGTGCAAACAATCCACAAAATTACATCCAATGAAACGGTGAGTGATCAGACGAAAACGTGTCACACTGACGACAGACAAAGGTTGGGTAATCACAGAGGGGGAAAAGTAAAGTACATACAAACAAGGGACGAAAAAAACTTCAAAATAAGAGGGAATTTCACAATAAAATGACATGGACGACAGAACATGACATTTGTGGTTAAAAAAAAGACTGAAATTTGTAATCCTGTAACAAGAGATTTAGTCAGTTTTCACATTAAAATGGAGAGATAATAAGCTACTGTACATTTACATTCGGTTTAATTGTCAAGTCAAAAGGGCTCAGTGGTGAGTGAGTCATCTTTCAACTCTTAGGTTGTGGGTTCAATTCCAGGCTCCGCTAGTCTACATGTGTCCGGTGTGTCCTTGGGCAAGACACTTAACCCCACGTTGCTCCTGACGGCTGTGCTGGTGCAGTGTGTGCTAGACAGATTTTAATATCAGTGGCGTCATTTACATTTGTGTTTGTGTGCGTGTACGTGTCTGTGTGTGTGCTGTATAGAATTTGAAGGATGTCAAAGAAAAGAAAACTGGATATAAGAGACTTAGGAGTCAAAGTGTAAGTTACTTCAAGGGTATATAGGTAGATGCTCAACAATACAGATATTGAGTAAAAGAGAATAGAGAGGCTGGAGCGGAAGAAGGAAGAGAGGCTGGAGGAGGTAGAGAGGGAGAGGCTATGTTGCACTACAGCCCTACAGTCCTGCACTAAAGAGTAAAGATGAAAACTCTTCTAAGCATGGCCCCCAGACACCATCTTGTTTTCCCTTTGTTACTTTGGTTACAATAAACTTAGTTTTCTTACATCTAACCTTTGTTTCGTTTCCTCTGATTGTCTTATTTCCAAAATTACAGGAAAAGACAGCTTGTTGTCAGTGCTGGATCTGTACCCGGAAAACGGTTGTATATTTACGATAGTCTAGACACGTTCTGTGTATGCGCAGAACGGATCAAGTTTCCAGTATGGGTCAGATAGTGACAAGCACCGCACGTTCCACCACCAACCGGCATTATAACAGCATACTTCTTTTGCGTCTTTTATTCTTTTTGTGGTCAAAAACACGTCATCAATAGAAAACATTAAATAATCTTCTGACACAGACTACAAGTTAGTGTCACCCTAGGAGTTAAAATGGGCTCAGTTGCCACTCAAAATTACAACAGTCTGATTAGAGCTGTCGTAAAATAAAGCTTCTTCCAATTGAGGCAGCTGGCCAAAATAAAGCCTACTTCTCTCGCAGCAGCACTTTGAAACAGTAATCCACACCTTTGTCACCCACTAACCACATAAAGTGGGTGTCCTCATTTGCTCATCTTCAGATGGCGCAAAACGTTGCAGCCTGACTTTTAACTGGCACTCACACACAAATATGTGCACATTTCCCTCATTTTGGCTTCACTCCACTGGCTGCCCATACATTTTAGAATTCATTTTGAAATTATGTTATTTGTATCGAAATACCTTAATGCCCTTGCCCCGCTCTACCTCTCTGAGGTGCTACACCCTTACACATCTACCACTCACTCAGGTCAGCTGATCAGCTGCTCCTGAGTCTGGCAAAGACTAAATGCAAGCACAGAGACTGTGTGTTCACTGTTGTGGCTCCTAAACAGTGGAATAATCTGCCTGTGCACATTACACTGGCCTCTTTGCTGTCTGTTTTTAAATCTCTTCTTAAAATGCATCTCTTTGCATTGGCCTTTGACACTATTTACGTTTACTGTTACATTTATGCTATTTATTTTTGGTTTTATTTTTGTATTTTATTTGTTTATTTATGTATCATATTATTTATTGTGTGGCTGTTTTATGTTATTTAATTTATTTTAGCCGATTTGCAGATGTATTGCCACGTGTAAACTTTCATTTTTTTCTGTCTTTTGAAACAAGTAAATTGTGTTTCAGTTGTCCTGTGTCCCTCTCTAAACAGGCAGCACATTCAACACTATCCAATGCAGGGGTCTCAAACTCAAATCACCTTGGGGCCACTGAGCATCTAGTCTGACCAGTACCAGGAACAATTGATAGTTCACAATTATGATGCAAAATTCAATACAATATAATATAATATATCTACATGTCTTAATCTTAAAACGATCCATTCATGATGCCTTGACAAATACCCTTAATCACTGACACATAGTAAACTGTTGTATTCTTATTATTACTGCTTTAAACTGTAGTGTAAAGCAGTCATCAAGAATGGTCATCAAGACTAGAAAAGTGCTATATATTGTAAATACAAACCATTTATCATTGCCATTTACCTTTAAAGTAATTGCCCTAAAATACTCATCGTCATAACCACGTTTCGTTTGTTTGGTTTTGGAAAGTTGCAGGAATATCGTCAGTCATCTGAACATAATGAGTGTGGTGATTGTGGCCTCTGAAGCTTTTTGACTGGACTACAGATAATCATAAAGAAGTATACTGCCACCATGCGACACCAACGTTAAGACCTAGTTTGCAGAAAAATATGTTTTTCTTTAAGAAAATTGCCATGACCTGTCTTTTAAATGTGTCTCAGAACACAAATGTCCCTTTCCTTCTAAAGTGGGACCATGTGATGTTTGCTAAGTGGATGCATAAACAGTGACCATTGCTGGCAGTTTTTTTTCTCCAGGGATGACGTGTCTATCCTGATGATTTCTCTCTGGCAGAGCCAACTGGGATGGACCAAGGAATCAATCATACTGATGCTGATGCTTGCACGCAGTTTTTTCCTCCTTCCTTTTCTGTGTTGAAGATTTATTGCAGTAAACTGTCATCCTATCATTAAAGGCAATCCATAATCGCGCAGACATGTCGGTGCGTATATCTACGTAAACATACTCCACATCATTCTGGTTGCTTTATCCCCAGGGACCCTCAAAATAACATGCCTTTCCAACGAGCTGTGCTGCTAAACACGAGCTGCTGTTTTTTGCCTCCTGATGCTGTTTAGGTGGTAAATGTCTTTGATTAATTACCTCTCTTTTTTTGCCGTTCCCATGGTTTTCTGAATAACTTACTGAGATTGATTGAGAGAATATTTCATCATTGACAAAGATGGGTCAAAGCAATTTTTGCTTGTCCTGTGGAAAGATCAAAAAGCTTCTTTCAGGCTTATTTTTGATGAGGGTGTCAAATGTGCATAAACAAATGAAAACCACGGCAACACGGTGGAGATAAACCCTCTCTGATGGTCTGTTTTTAACTGAGTGAAAAGAATGAGTCATTCAGATGCCAGGAGAGATGGTCTGCATCCCAATTAAATGAAAGAACAGTATGTCCAAGATAAACGTTAAATTCAGGATATCATTTAAATGAAGTGCTACAAACAAAGGTGCAAAGTGGTAGTTGGGGTTGATGGCAGGCATTCCAAGTCTGACATCACACTAATGACTAAATTTGTCACTTCCATTTACAGTGGAGGAAATAATTATTTGATTCCTCACTGATTTTGTAAGTTTGCCCACTAGAGACAACTATTGATGCGATAATTAGAAAATGGAACAGGGAGGGAGCTGTAGCTGCCAAGTGACACCTTCAAAACGGATTTGGAGAGGATCTGCAAAGAGGAGTGGTCCAAAATTCCTCCTAAGATGTGTGCAAACCTGGTGATCAACTACAAGAAATGTCTGACCCCTGTACTTGCCAACAAGGGTTTCGCCACAAACAACTTAGTAATGTTTTGATAGGGGGTCAAATACTTATTTCATTCAATGAATTACAAAATAATTTAAATCTTTTGTTTTATATGATTTTCTGGATTTTCTTTTTGATATTCTGTTACTCCTTCTTAAAATAAACCTACAATTAAAAATATAGACCGTTAATTTGTTTGTTACAAAAACATTGAGGGATCAAATACTTATTTCCTCCACTGTAAACACATTCTTTGTGGCTCTGAAAATGTGTACATGAACACATGAACAAAATATCTGCAAAATGTCTACGTGAACTCACCCTGGACCTGCCAATCATGTGACGTGGATCCATGCAGAAATAAGAAACACAGACCTGAACCCAGAAAAGAGACACAAATCACAGCCGCACCAATTTCACATCCACAACGTATCCACACAATGTTCAGTGGTCAAAAAAACTGAATAATCCTGAGTTTAAATGATTGCATTAGCATTCACTCTTTTGGTCGATTGACTGCATTGTTGTTTTTGCAAACTAAAAGAAAACATAATTCTATATTCATATTAATATTTTGGGATTTTTGCGTTATTCCATCCATCCAATAGATCCATATATACCGATTATCTCTTGTCTTTCAACTCAAAGGTTGTGGGTTCGATTCCCGGCTCTGCTAGTCTACATGCCGATGTGTCCTTGGGCAAGACATTTAACCCCATGTTGCTCCTGGCGGCTGTGCTGGCAGTGTGTGAATGGGTATGAAGGATGAGTGATAGAAAAATTATACATACATAGATGTGCTGTGTAAGTCTGAGTGGATGAGTGAAAGGCAAAACTGTAGTGTAAGTGGTCATGAAGACTAGAAAAGTGCTATATAAATATTTACCGTAAACTGAGCTTGCAGGTGGTGTTATGGAAAGGTCAGCAGAGTTACCGAGTCAGTCAACATTGACTGATGCACACTGCGCTAAGCCACACAATAATGTTAACCATGATTATGACTGTTTTCATCAATATGTTTTGCACTGGTCACAGTAAAGAGACTGTCAACTTGATTAAATAGCTCATCAACTCAAGTTTGTAATTTGTGCTAGCAATTACAGTAAGTGATTAGTGGCTACACTTAGCATAATTTATTTATAGACCATTAAAGGTGTTCATTAATATAATGTTGGCTGTATTGTGGGCTGGATGACAGTCTGTTTTTTTGGTGTTTTCTTAATGGGGGGGTGAGGGCAGGGCTGGGACGCTGTTAATGAGACTTACAGCAGAGGTGAAGAAACTTTTTTTCTGATGAGGTTTTTAGTCTGGATGAACCGCAGCCATTTGTCAGAGGGAAGGTGTCTCAAAGAGACAACGTCCGTTGTGAGAGGTATCGGCCGATCACCTTCTCTGCAGATGGATTATATGCTTGGGTCAGGGTTAGCCTGCTCTTGTCCCTCACAGTGGCTGCAGCATACCAGACTGTGATGGATGAAGTGAGGATGGATTTAAAAATGTGGTGTAGGGGGCTTCCGGTTTGATGAGGTAGAGAGCAGACGTACGAGCAGGGGGCTCCTGCCGAACTTCATTTACTTTCCAAGTCTACCAGTTTAACATTGCTTTTCCTTGGGCTAACTCGCACGTTACTTAGTTTTTATGTGGGAAAGTGTATTGCGACGTAATGAGCACCTCAAATTCTAATCCTCAATCGTCAGTAACAACTCGAGCAGCTAGCATTTCAGCCAAGCTAGCTAGCATTGCTGCCGCTGCCACGCCGGAGCTTCCAGGCCCGGGGGGCGGAAGCGCCGGCAGTGGAGGCAACTCCGACCCAATCACCATGATGGACCTTGAGGCTTTATTCTGCAAACAACGTGATAGCTTCAAAGCTGACATGGCTATCCTGATTCAACAATCAACTGAATCTCTGATGCAGTCAGTGGATTCACTAGGTCAACAGGTGACGTCATTTAACAACTGTCTCTCTAATACTGAAGTTGTGGTGAGTGAAAACGTTGCGAAAATTACAGCAATGGAAGCTGTTGTTAAGACCTTGCAATCCCAAGCTACGGTGCTCCTGGAATGTGTGGATGACCTTGAGAATCGGTCCAGTTGCTCTAACTTGCGGATTATCAACATACCTGAAGGAAGCGAGAAAGATCAGGACCCGACGAAGTTTGTTTCCAACCTGCTGATGGTGGTGACGGGGCCCGATGTTTTTAACAACCCTCCCGAGATAGAGAGTGCTCACCGTTCCCTCGGCCCCAGACCAGGTGATGCCGGCACGGGGAAACCGAGAGCCCTCATCGTCAAATTCCTCCGCTTCCAAGAGAAAGAAAAAGTCCTCCGATGGGCCAGACAACACAAGATGGATTACCGCGGCTCCGAGCTGAGAGTATATCCAGACATCAGCGCTGCTTTGGCTTTGGCTGCATTCAACGCCATCAAAACACTCTCTTTACCTGAAAGGAATTAAATTCCGCTTGCTGCACCCTGCCCGTCTCCAGGTCTCCTTCCATAATGAGAACTTATACTTCGACTCTCTGCAAAAAGCCCAGGATTTTTACGAGCGCATTGCCACCACCGGTTAGTGGTCTTATTGAGGACACCGGCTATATCTGTTCCCAGTGCACAGTAATGTTGATTTGAGTGTAATACTGCCCTCAGCTATAGCCACTTATGTTTGCGCCTATTGCACATTGTAGACATATCTGCAGTTTTAGGAGCCCCTTCTGCTCAATGAGTGTTTAGTTCACAGATTTATGTGACATAGAAGTAACAGAGTCTATGGAGTCCCGCTGCTAGTTCTCGTTCTTAGACCATGCTTAGGGAGGTTTAAGTGTGTTTTTTTGTACCCTGTTCTAGGGGTTTTTGTGTTGGGGTACTGGGGTGGTAGATCCTACAGATTTGCTTTTTTTCATTTGTGCATTTGTAACATTACGTCCTTTTACAAAACAGTGTTTTTTCATACTTTGTACTTACAATTTTGTTTATGGCTAATGCTAAAAAAAAGGGTTATCTTGTCTGAGATTTGTCTCTTGGAATGTTAAAGGGATCAATGGTCCAGAAAAAGGGGTAGAGTATTTTCCCACTTAAATCATCTTAAAACAGATATTGCTTTTTTACAGGAGACACATTTGATTGCTAAGGATCACCATAGGTTAAAGGCTTCATGGGTTGGCCAAAGTTTTCACTCCAACTTTAGTAGCAAAGCAAGGGGTACAGCGATTTTGATACATAAAAAAATACAGTTTTACCCAACGAATGTTATAGCTGACCACCAAGGCCGATTTGTTATAGTTTCAGGCTCTCTTATCAATATACCTGTTGTTCTTGTTAATCTCTACGCGCCCAATTGGGATGATTAGGCATTTATTAGGAAAGTAACATCACTTCTACCATACTTAAATTCCCACCACTTAATCCTAGGAGGCGACCTTAACTGTACAATAAACCCTTTGCTAGACAAATCCTGCCCACGGCAGGATTCCCCTTCTAAAGTTGCCAAAGCAATTTCATTGTTTATGGATCAAATGGGAGGTGTAGACCCATGGTGCTTTCTTTATCCTGATAAACTCTCAGGTCCATTAAACATTCTCAAGAATTGATTACTTTTACTTAGATAGTTATTTTCTTCCTGCGGTCGGTAAAATAGAATATTCAACAATAGTGGTATCTGACCATGCTCCATTGCTACTCGACCTTTCATTTACACTTTTACAAAAGACACGCCCTCCATGGAGGCTGAATGGTTTACTCCTAAACGATGTTGACTTTTGCCAAACACTCTCCAAAGCAATTGATGATTTTCTTATTACCAACAAGTCTAATCTTATATCCCCATCTCTTCTGTGGGAGACATTAAAGGTGGTAGTCCGAGGAGAGATTATATGTTATTCTGCAAGACTAAATAAACTCAAAAAACAAAAACAGGAACAACTCATGGAAAGCATAAAATAATTGGACAGAAAATTATCAAATTATCCATCCCCTGAATTAGACAAAGAGAGACAAAACCTTCAAATGGACTATAACTTATTGTCTACGCAAGAAACTGAAAAATTACTCTTACGATCACGTGGATTTCTTTACGAACATGGTGAGAAGGCAGGACGCCATCTGGCTCGCCTGATAAAAAGCCAAACCTAATTTTTCCACCTATTTCTTCTACTCAGAATAGCGAAATGGATCGACCCTTAGAATTTTGTGAAATAGCAAACTCAATTAAACTAATGCAAAGTGGCAAGGCCCCTGGCCCAGATGGTTACCCTATTGAGTTTTGTAAAAAATTTGCTGATAAATTAATCCCTCTCCTTTTAGACATGTTCAATGACTCTCTGGACCGGGGTGCTCTGCCTCTTACTCTCACCGAAGCATCAATAACCTTATTACTTGCCGGGTAAAGAATATTCTGAATGTAATTCCTACCGTCCTATCTCCCTTTTAAATGCCGATTACAAGATTTTAGCTAAAACACTGGCCGTACGTCTTGAATCAATTATGCCAAGTATCATTTCACCCGACCAAACCGGGTTTATGAAAAACCGACACTCTTTCTCCAACGTCCGCCGCCTCCTCGACCTTCTATTTTCTCCTGCGTCCGGGGACACACTAGAAGTGGTGGTCTCCCTGGATGCGGAGAGGGCGTTTGATAGGGTGGAGTGGAGTTATCTGTTAGAGGTTTTAAAGAGGTTCTGTATTGGGTCTAAGTTTATATCCTGGATCTCACTTTTATACTCTTCCTCTAAAGCGTCCGTAAGCAGTAATGGGATGAAATTCCAATATTTCACACTTAACAGAGGAACCCGCCAAGGGTGCCCTCTGAGTCCATTGTTGTTTGCTGTGGCAATCAAACCTCTATCTACAGCACTTAAATCGCCCAGTTTTAGTAAAGGAATTCACAGATGTGGTTTGGAACATATACTTTCCTTGTACGCGGACGATTTGTTATTGTTTATTTCTGATCCAGTAACCACCATCCCTAAAATAATTGAATTGCTAATCAGCTTTGGAGCATTTAGGTGTTCATATCTGCCGTAAGATGTCAGATCTCTGTAAGTACAATTTTCTACCCCTAATCGAAAAGCTAAAATCAGATCTTGAAAGATGGTGTAATTTGTGCCCTGTAGCAGGCAGGTTAAATTGCATCAAAATGAACGTGCTTCCACGTTTCCTGTATCTTTTCCAATGCTTGCCGATCTTTTTACCCAATTCCTTTTTTAATGCGATAAACAAGCTTATTTCATCTTTTATATGGAAAGGCAAGACCGCTAGGATTAGGAGAGAGTTTTTACAAAGGCATAAGTCTGTTGGTGGTTTGTCACTCCCTGACCTAAGACTCTACTATTGGGCAGCTAACATAAGCAAAATTACTCTCTGGATTCGAGAACCTGAATTAATCTGGTGTAAACTAGAAGCTAAATCCTGCTCTACGTCACTCCTAGCTCTACTTACATCAAAATTGCCCCTTCAACCATCCCAATATACATGTAACCCAATTGTAGTTTCAACCCTTAAAATTTGGACTCAAAGGATTGTTTAATCGCAGCCCCATACATAACAATCATCATTTCCTCCCTCCCAGCGTTGATAATGCCTTTTCTCTATGGAGGAGCTCCGGCCTTGTCAGTCTAAGTGATCTCTATATTAACAATGTCTTTGCTAGCTTCAGCAAATTATGTGAAAAATTAAACCTTCCCAAGTCTCACCTATTCCGTTACTTTCAGGTTCGCAACTTTGTTAAATCGAATAGTACCTGCACCTAACTCAGTAATTGACTCAATTTTGGACATTCCCACAAATCAGAATGGCCTCATCTCTAAAATGTACACCTTAATATCGCATCTCAAAGATATGCCTCTTAATAAAATCAAGAAAGACTGGGAACAAGAACTTGGCAGGGTTATCGATGATGGTGTCTGGAACTCAGCATTAATTTGTGTAAATAACAGTACATCTTGCTCCAGGCTTAATTTAATACAATTTAAGGTTGTCCATCGTATTTATTTTACTAATTCCAAAACTTTCGAAAATCTATCCCAATGTCCCAGACACATGTAATAGGTGTCACTTGTCACCAACAAACATGACCCACATGTTTTGGTCTTTTTGGTCCCCGTCTTCAAGTCTACTGGACAGATGTTTTTAAACATCTTGCAGAAGCGCTAAGTGTGAAATTGACTTCTTGTCCAGAATTGGCTATTTTTGGAGTTTTATCAGACCATCAAACAATTACGGAAAAAATTAAGGATAGTTTTGCATTTGCTTCTTTATTAGCACGTAGAAGAGTGGAAGGCACAAGTTGCCCCCAAAGCTTCGCTGTGGCTTAAGGACCTTATGCTGTACTTAGATCTGGAGAAAATTAAATACAATCTGAGGGGGACACCTGGAAAATTTGATTTAGTTTGGGGCTGCTTGATTAATTACATAGCTAGTCTAAAGACTCTACAGGTCTAATGAATTTCTTTTTTTCTCTCTTCTTTTTTTTTAATATCTGTTGACGCTAAGAAGGAAGGATGTGTGTTATTGATTGATAATAACATTTTGTAGGATTGGAAGGGGCTGGGGGTGGGAAGGTATATGTGGTTGTTGTTGTTTATGAAAAAAAAAAGAATAAGTCCCTGTTTTTCATTGTATGTACTTTTGCTGAGGGAGTTGCAGAGGGTGTGGGGTTGGTGGCAGTGTATTTTCTTTAGTCCTCAACCATTTACACTGTTTTTAGAACATTGAGCTCTAAGTTGTTTTGACTGCACCAGGTGGTCAACCTCCCACCTGTAGGCAGACTCGTCCCCACTGGAGATGGGTAGGAACAATGAACTTGGGTGTGGAGTCATCATGGTGAGGGATTTCGGGACTGTCCCATTGTCTTTCAAAGCGGCAGTAGTAAAACTCATTCAGGTTGTTGGCAATGCGTGAGTCGCTCCTGCCTCGCATCGCCTCACCTCGCCTCAGCACGGCATGGTTAAGGTTGCATCTTCGCTACAAAAGATGCAACCCGTGGGGTAGCCCGTGGACAAGTGGAAAGGGAACTTGACTTGTAACCAGAGGGTTGTCGGTTCAAATCCCCACCCAGCCAAAAAGGGCTGGGGTACCCCTGAGCAAGGTACCCAACCCCCAATGCTCCCCGGGCGCCACTCAGTGTGGCAGCCCACTGCTCCTAATTGGGTCAAAATGCAGAGGAATACTTTCCCTAAGGGGATTAATAAAAACTAACTAACTTTAAAAAAAGTACTACTCAACGTGGGCGAAGTCATCATTGCACTGCCGTGTGAAACTGAGTGACTAGTGACTTATAAAGCTGTTGTTTGTTGTTTGTGTTTGTTTAGTACTTCCTCCATGACCGGAGCACAGCTGGGGGGTATTCCATCAACGTAGCTAAGAATTGCCAGACTTAGGTGTAAGCTTGAAACGTGACTAAGCTCCACTTCCCAATCTAGCTCCAAGTCGTTCCATCAAGTGAAATCAGCTGGCTCCACCTGACGCTTGGTCAAGCCTCACCTGTTAAGCCTGAACTTGTGCACGCCCACAGGGAAAATAAAAGCGGTATCTCCTCTATGCAGTATAAGAGGCTATAGATTAAGAAGATAAAACTTGAGATCAGGAAGATGGAAAAGGATGTAAGTATGAATCCAAATGCACAGCAAAAGGTCATTGTTCTTACTGTATTTAATGTTCGATTTGGTCTCCACAGCCTGACCTGCGTGACCCACCAACATAGTATTCAAATGTTTCAACATGTCTACTATGTCCTGTCTCAATTGTGTGGAAAAATATTAATTTTATTAAGTGACATTAACACTTGTGTGGCTCTATTTAGCACCCAAAGCACTTCAGTTCATGCCTAAATAGCAAATGCCAACCCCGACCACCAACTAAATGCTGGCGTTGGGTGGAAGAGGCCGGTTACTTTCAGACACAGACAAACATCTACCTATTTTGTTATGTCATATTTCCTTGGTCAGAGACACTGAACTTTGGTTTTGATTGATATCACCTGCAGTAAATTGTAGAAAAAAGAAAAAATTCTATAAATGGATTTAAAATGGAGCTCTTCAAATTAAGCAAAATGTGCGTCCCTATAGAGGTCCCTAACGGCCCTTCCATCCATGTCCTCTGGCATGGGATTCCTCCCATCTCTCCTCCAGTGTGACGTCCACAAGCCTCTCCCTGTGGATGGTTGCGATATTATGGAGGATGGCACAGGCCACCATGATATCGCAGGCATGTTCTGGAGCAACCCTCAAGTATTTCATACACTGGAACCTGTAGGTATTGGAGCAAAAAGACATTTGAAACTGTAAGGTTGTCTGGGCAGTATTGTAGTTTGAAGGTTATTATCTGAATATGAGGCTGAACCTGGACTTTAGTTGGCCAAAAACCATCTCAATTTGTGCCCTGGTGGAACTGAGGGCATCGTTAAAGGCCTCCTCTGCCTCAGTCCCTGGATCGCTGTATGGCGTTAAAAGGTAGGGTGAGAAAGGAATGGATGTCATGTACACGTACATGACACAGGCCATTTTGCCTCTATGTTTGTGATTAAATAATTGGCATCACAGATCATCTGTTAGCATGTAGGGTAACAATCAGTTATGCTTGAGACTACTGTTGGGACAATCGTGGCTTCAGTAGTAGGCTACATACCTGTACATTCAGACTGTGGTGATTTCTCCGGTCCACATAATCTCTTTTCACTGGTCCAGATGGGGCCACAATTCTCACATGGCTGCAATCAATGCAGCCAAGGACATTGGGGAAGCCTATGTGGAAAAATGAAGGTACAACATCATCAACCTGTGGGCCACTTTCCACTTTCCATATCATGCATTTGAATGTCACAAACCTGCAATTGCATAGAATGTCTCCTTGATCCTCTGTGGGTCATGATGGCCAGGGAAGGTGATGTCGATGTTAAGGAACTGCTTCAGGGCCAGGTAGACTGCTCCTACCTGTAATGTGTTTACTCTGTGTCATGTTTAATGTATAAATATGAAAGATAACTATGGAATTTACTTTATTTAAATAAATATATTACTTCATTGCCATCTGTCTCTGTTTCCAATTAATCATGGCCTATGACATCATGGACACCCCCATGTGATCATCTCAAGTCCTTTGCATAATATGTGGCGATGCTGGAAATAATCACAAATGAATAGAGGACATATAATTGTTACATCTCTGCAAACAGTTGCCTTGCTTAACTTCTCAGCATCACCAACACTGTAGAGAAATGTACCGCTGGCAAAGAACCACAAGTGCAATACAGACTGACTGCACAGTGGTCAGAGATTGGCTGTGGCGAGTGACCCTCATAATGTGTGGTTCAAACAAACTGCATAAATACACAATGCTTTGACTGCTGAACCGCTACCTCTCCCACAGGTATGCACCTGTGTGGGTCAACGGGTTGGTCCTGTCCTGGAAGACCCTTGGTGCTGGTGGTGGTAGGAAGGCCCGTTGAATTATCCGGGCTTCTTCATTCACTGGGTTGTTATTAATCACAGTATACAATAATCTACCTCAATTCAATGCTATGTGTTGGTTTGTATCTGTTTTCACTGCTGTGTTTTCTGTGCAATGACAATAAAAGGAAGTCCAAGTCAATGAATGGGCATGCCATGTTGCTATGTCTCACTCATTCTCTCTTTCTCACTCTATCTCTCTTTCTCTTTGTCTCACTGTGTCCCTCTCACTCTCTTGAATGCACTGCTTAAATGTCTTGGCCTCTGTCAATTTACCTTAATTGGCTTTGGCTTTGCCAGAAAATAGGAGGCAAAGAGGGTGTGTGGGGGTGGAGATTGGAGGATATTTACATCTAATTGTGGTTTGGTGTACATATTCAATCTTTTATTTTCAATGCCTCAATTTCCTTTTTTGCTAATTAGTTTAATTTTGTATTTATTTGTGTCTTATTTTTCATTATTATTTTTATTATGTTCTTTAATGTACTTATAGATAATATAAATAATTTCTTTAATACATTTTATTATATATTTTATCTTTTACATATTATTTTATCATTCCATGACAGTTGTGTGTCTCTGTTTCTGTCTATGGACATTCTTTGATCATAGATGGTGCCAAGCTTCACTTTTAGCCTGCTACAGACCAGGTTTGCCCGGCAGCATAAGTTACCATGGTTACTTGGCTGGTATTCACATTAGCCACCTTGGTGGAACAGGGTTGGGGCTCAGATTGATGGAACAGTAACCTGAGCCACAGTTATGGCTTAGACAGAGTCATAGCTTCCATGGTTACTGAGTTGGGGCTAATCTCAGCCACTTTGATGGAACCAAACTCTCACTCATATTAGCCAGACTTGGCCATATAAGCTTGGCTTTGCCTTTAACCTGCTTGATGGAATACCCCCCTGGTGAGCTATCTGATACCCTTCCAGACAGAGCCAGTGTCTCTCTCTTTTTTTGCAGTTTCTCAGAGTAAACACGCTTAGCTCCTGAAAGCCTCCTAGTTTTTATGAGCCAGGGCTTGTCATTGTAACTCACAGTAGTGTTTGATGTTACACACAGGTCCTGGCAGAAGCTGAGGTATGACATCACAGCCTCTGTGTACTCATCCAGACCGTTGGCAGTCCTGAAAGTATCTCAGTCAGTACAGTCTAAGCACTTTAAATCCTCCACAGCTGCACTGGTCCACCGTTTTTATGTCCACACAACATGTTGACAGAGCTTTAGTTTCTGCCTGTATGCAGGAATCAAGTGAACCATAATGTGGTCAGAGTGGCCCAGTGCAGCTCAGGGGAGAGTATGATAAGTGTTGCTAAACATTACCCTCTCCGGGCCAGAATGAATGAAGTAAACTTATGGGGGAATAAGCAACAAGATATTTTGTTTGTACAGATCAGGGGTGTCAAACATACGGCCGGGGGGCCAGAACCTGCCCGCCAGAGGGTCCAATCCGGCCCACAGGATGAATTTGTTAAAATTTCACACTACAATTACAATCTAAAAGTAATGTCAAATGCAATATTTTTTCACTTCCAGATACCTGTGACTAAATGTTTGTGCCTTTATAGATCCAGTGTGATGTGTAAATAGTAAATTTAGGCATGATATTGAAATTGCACTTATATTTCTCAAGAAATGTCATGTTTTGTAAAAATGAAGTTCTTGTTGGTCATTATTTGACTTGTCTGGCCCACTTGAGATCAAATTGTGCTGTATGTGGCCCCTGAACAAAAATGAGTTTGACACCCCTGGTATAGACCAAACTCTGCCGCCTTAGAAAATTCCCATGGAAGTGGGAAAATAAATACACCTCCAGTCAATTTGTTAAAGCCAAGTGCTTCTATAACTGATAACTGTAATTGGCAATTCAGTGATATGCTGCCACTGATTTTGAGTCTCAGATTAATAGCCATTTTGTGTCTTTAGCTCTTAGGTATACCATCCCCAAATTACAAACAATTTTTTTCACTAACATGTATTTCATTCCCTTTTTTTATTACGTGTGTCTTCATTATTCTATTCTATAGGTTAAAAATAGGTTAAGATTGTTCATGATTTTCAAAAACAGTCCATTGAAAAAAGCTGGAGTAGCTTGTGTAGTTTGTCTGACCTTATGTTTGGAACCAGATTACTGCTAATACTGGTTTATAGCATTGTTGTTTGTTTGTAACGGGAATGGTACAGCAAGGAATGGGCAGTATTTCAATATACAAAATATTATTTTGTAATTTGAGATAATGAAAATGCCTTCATATTTTGTCAAAATATTCCAATGTCATGTATTTTAAAAATACTGTAAAATACATACAATTCAGTTTCTTTGAAACAACATAATGACATATTTTCTGTGTTAACATCATGGAGTTTGGTGTCTTTACTAATGTATATATTATTTTGTTTTACATTAAGTGATTGAAGTTATAATAATTGATCTCTTCTAGACTTTGAATTGGTGTTCTCTGTCCTTCAGCAAGTGCTATGATAAACTTGACAGTGACACTTATTGGCTTCTAAGTAAATATTGTGTTGGATGGTAAAATTATGTTAAAATGACTACCTGATTTTTAATATAGGTTGTGTGCACACCAATGACATTTACAGCTGTAGATTAAATTATGCAACTGCACTGTAATGAAACACACCATTAATTTACTCAGATCATCCAGTTGGATCGTTTGCTGATTCATTGTGGGCCATCTGTTACTGCACACCAATAAGTAAATAAGGATACTGAAGGGAGAGTTCCTTGAATTAGTATTTTTAGTGTTTTGAAAGTACAAAAATACATTAGTTAATTTTGATATATGGCCTGGCTGCTGTATTTTGTAGTTTATTTTGATACATTTATTAGTCGGGTATTTGGTATTTAATTTTAAAATATATTTAGACGTAAAAACAAGAAAACATCTGAAAACTCAGAACAAATCTCAATAAACCTGCATGTGTTTGTGTTTTAATAAACTGTGGCACTTCACCGAAATCAAAGAATGAAGGTGATCTATAAATTTGGTTAATACTGATAAAACCATATTCCTGGATGCATTACTGAAGAAGGATTATGGGTGGAAGCAGCAGTAAACTAGTTCTTTCCATGGCAGAGTCACTCTCCGGTTCTTATTCAGTCAATCCTCATCCTGATTACATCCACCTTTTTATGGTATACAGTCTATACAGTCTCTTGCACAAACCAATAGTGTGTTACGTAGGGATATATACTGAGGACCGGTACTTTTTGGTACCGTTTCCTAACTGGGTCGGTACCAGGGTCACGTTAAGATTCTGGACAAACGGTACTGTTATCAGTACTTTTCACCAAACAGTTGGCGCACTCATAGTGTGAAGCTAACCCTAACCCGTTGCTATAACAAAGTTAGCAGCCCGGCTAACGCTTAAGACTGCAGCGCCATGGCAGCGGCACCCGGTTTCGTTTCTGCAACGCCAAGTCATGGTAAGTTTTAGTTCACCACACGTTTGTTTCACAACAATAAACCATGAATCATGTGCCTCTCAGACAGTTTTTTTTCTGTTACAGTATAGCTATTTATGTGACAGTATTGAAATGAATACAGCACATATATCTGTTCATCTTTTATTATTTAGTTCAGTTTGAACCAGACAAATACGCATACGCAATTTTCGTACTTCACTTCACTACTACATCACAGAAAGACTCCTCACAAGCAGCGTGCTCCTGTTTGTTCTGTCGGTAGTAAAAATGCTCTGTTTGTTGTGTTTACAACATTTACAGTGTATTTCCGTGCGAGAAGAACCCCCAAAAAACCTAGTCTCATGACTGGGATGCGGGCGGACGTGAGACACAAGCAGTTTAGTGTAATTTTGCTGAGCTGTGCGAACCAGAGCGTAGCACGTCTATTCTGCCCAGCAACAGTTCATACTATTTTCTGATTAGCTGATAGGTATGACATCATTACAGTGCCAAATTTCGTGCACATAAAAACCATAATCACTCTGCGCGCTCGCGGTCTCTCTGGCACTACAGGGGCGGGCGTTGAATAGACGCCGTGTAACCCCCCTCTCCTTTCTGATTGGTCACTTTAACGCCTAGGGAGGGTCATCATTGCTTTTGGCGGCAGAAGAATGTGATTATCGTAAGAACAGCGGATTGAGAAAAGAGGTAAGTAAAGGAACAGACAGATAGTCAATGCTAGCCACATCAGTGGCTACTTTTACAATTGCTACGAAAAATTGTTGACCCAATACATAATATTCTCATAACCTTGTAAGTCTTACACAGTTAGCCTATCTCTCTGATTTAATTTTCGTATCATTTGATTTTATGCCGGGACCAGTGGGGTAGTAGGATTTTTTTTAGTGGGAGGTATGTTTATGAGTTTCACATAAGTCGGTGGAGGCAGAGAGCCTCCATCCTCCCTCGTAGCAAGTCAGTAAACCATCACAATTAGTCCCCAATAAATTTATAATTTAAATATCTATATGTTCCTCTACTTACCTCGTTTTTTCTCTGACATCTTGATCCGCCGTTCTTAATCACATTCTTCTGCCGCCAACCGCAATGATGACCCGACGTACTCTGCCTCGGATTGGCTGCGACCTAGGCATTTAAGTGACCAATCAGAAAGGAGGGGGGGTTACATGGTGTCTATTCAATACCCGCTCCCAGAGTGCCAAAACTCAGCAAAGTGCAAGCGGAAGGCACAGAGAGTGTGAGCGCGAGCACGCAGAGAGAGAGAGAGACATCAGGCATGCAGAGAGAGACAGCAAGCGTGCAGAGAGTGGTCTTTCTGCATGCTGATTATGGTGTTTATGCACGTGGAATTTGGCACATTAATGATGCCATACAAAGGTCGCTAATTCAAGACAGCTGTATGAATGAACTACACAGAGCAATCTGCCTTTGCATCACAGATTCATAGATTGTTGATTTATTTGCATAGGAAAAGTCATGTGTGGCGTGTGAGTGTGTAAACTTAGTGAAATGTGTGTGGCTCTTATCTGCTACTGGAGATAACATAGCAAGATGCCAACTGCCACGATTTGCACTTGCTGTCACTTGATCGTCACACCCCCTGCGTGCTCACTCACCCCCCAGAACCTGGGGGTGAGTGAGCACAGTATGTAGATATACTACTCTACACTGCTGTAATATATCTATTTTCCACATGGTACTGTATATTTTACTTAATAAATTAACTTAAATATTGAAAATGTGTACATAATAACAATATATAATTATAACGGGGCATTACCGCCACCAGTGGGATATGTGGACTAAACGATATTTAAATTTATAGAAAAGTGCTGCCAAGCTAAATTTAAGTATCTGTTTTTATACCTTCACCACCAGCTTTATGAGCACTGTCATCAGCTGCTGGTTCAGTGATGTTTATTGCTACTGCCCTCAAAGTAGAGACTTGATACAAACAGCCTGATGTTTACCACACCATCAAATTTTACTGAAAAGTGAAGTGCTCAACTTGCAGTTGCCATCACTAAATCTGCCCCTTAATCAGACAGACAGCAGTATTAGGAGCAGGGTGAATCTGTAAAGGCTTACCCACACAGGAGATGTTTCAGCTGTGTTTTACTCTTTTCTGGCTCCAGCATGTGTTATGGAACAGATGCTCAAAAACTGCTGTCTCCAGTGGCTGTGTAATTGCTCATGTTTTTCTCTTTTACTTTACAATCAAAGCTACAACCTGAGCCACATTTACAGCTCCAGGCCTTTTTTTTCCATTTTATGTGTGTCTAGTGACTGTGATATGCTGCTTTAGTTTAGAAGCTGACCAGTGTAGACAGTATTCAGTGTACATTATCTCAAGGTACTTTTCAGAGTATGTTCTAGAAGAAACCCAACAGCTAACACACTGAGTAAATACACCATAACAGTGTACATGTAGCACATTGGTGATGGTGTATCATACTGTCAATACATTGCAGCTTGTTTTGACATTAACTCATCAGAAAGTATTTTCTGTTCCCCAGAAAAGAAGGAATTAAATATTGTCAACTATGTCTTGCAAATATAAACACATTTGGTATATTTTATTTGGTCAAATTACCAAATGACCGAATGAGGTGATGCAGCCAGTTTGTGTTGCATTTTACATGCTTTTTACTTTACTTGCTTTTGGAAATATAGCATTTCCCCCTCTTGTTATGTAGATACTAGGGTTCATGGTTCGGTAGTCCTTGGTTTTGACGTTATGGTTTGGTACATTTTCGGAATGGAACGAAATGTGAAACAACATGAATTTGTTTTTTTTAGTTATTTTTATTTGTCATTTAAGTTTAAATGACTAAATTGACTCAACTGAAAACATAACCGTGACCTGAATGGAGGATGTGTTTAAAAATAAATAAATAAAAACAGGTAAAAATTAAAGGTAAATGTGAAGGTTCTTAAATAAAGTAAGTATAATAATAAAATAAAGATCAATTATTGTGCAGCATGGTGAACATACAGTAACAATTTTCAGTCTCAGCTTGTACTCAGATTCCTTTTATTTTCAAATCACATATCTTAGTTAAATATGAAAGGGAAGCCATTAACACAACCACAGAGCCATAACAGAGGAGATCCAAATTCTTAATTAAGACTGCTTAAATGTCAGGTTTATCTGCATACATTTGTACTTGTAGTTTTTTTTCCCTTGTAATGGTGATATCTACATTCAGATGATACCGTTTCAAATGAGTTATCATTTTTGACGTATTAACAGCGGTACAGCCGATTTCAGCTGAACAGTGACATCACGTTGTCTTTGTTCTGTTCACTTGACTTTCTCTGCTGCTGTAGTTCACTGGGAAACTGTAGTTTTTCCAAAGAGCACGAAAGGAGCTGGTGTTGACAGATCGAGCGCATGGGTGTTGGGGGACAGCATTATTGGAAATAATTTGATTCATAAAAATAATTGAATAATTATGATTAATTGTTATTTATCTATTAAATATTGTTTGAAAAATGTATACAAAAAAATCCATCGGGGCACCATTAGTGGGAACAACAGTTGTTTTCGGTGTACTGAATCTTTAGCATCAGTGCACTAAAAAGATTTGTTTAAAAGATTCATTCACCAAATCATTCAGTTGGTTGCATGACCGGTTTCCTCCTGACTTAATGAGTCACTGATCTGAAACAGATTGATTCAGTTTTTCAGAACTTCCAGCTACCGTCACTGCTGTCGCTAAATACACCCAACCCCATCTGTTGAAATAGAGATTTTTGGGGAAGATGGCGGACCACGGTACGGAGTATACGTGTTTTTAGGGAGCTCAACCTTCACAAAATAACTTCGCCTCACCCGAAATATTTTGACTTAATTTTTGCAGTCTTAAGTTGAGCAGTAGCTATATAGACAAAATGTCAAGAAAAGGCAAAGGGACTGTTGAGATGAGTTATAAGTGTTTGAGTGAGGCTCCACTCCAGTATACAAACAAAACAATTTAAAAACTCAATTTAACGAGAATATTTTGTAAACACTTGAACACAAAAAGTTGGAGACGCTTAACGGAACAAAAACCAAAAACCAAAGGAACCGAGAAACAACCCACAGATAGCTCTAACAGTGAGGCTATCGCTAGCAGCAACCGCATAGAAGCTAGTGGTGAACACATCGACGCTGTGCTGCCCGGTGAGATGCCAACCGCCACAGACATAATGTCTGCTATCAATCAGCTGAGCCAGAACGTCGACAAAAGTTTTGACACACTTCAAATATCTCTTGCGGATCTGAAGCAGACAATGGCAGATGTTGAGGAGAGACTCACTTCAAACAAGAGCGGTCTGAACGAGCACGAGTCCCAAATCAAGGCCTTGGAAGATCGGTGTACAAGGTGGGAGGATACAGCCCAATCACTTGGCGAGAGACTGGATGACTTGGTCTCACGCTCCAGGAGGCAAAACATTCACATAATTGAAGTTAAGTAGGGAATGGAAAAAGGTAGTCCTACGGACTTTGCCAAACTCATTCCGAAGCTGCTGGGAGAAGAAAACACAAACCAGTAAAACTGACTGTGCACATAGAATCCGTGACAGATGTTTCCACTGCAATACGAGGGTGCACGCTTATACATCTTCCTGGACCTGGGCGGAGCTGAGATGCGGCTTCAGATATTTTTTGTGGTCGTTTGTGGTGTTGGTTCATACAGTCGCTCATTCACCAATCCGAAGGACACTGAGAGGTTCCTAGACGACAACAAAGTTCCACGGCAGACGGAACATCAGAGGCTAAAATCATTCAGTCAAAAGAGGGAAAATACTGGCACATTTGAAAAGCTTAAAGGCAGATACTATTTACTTACAGGAGACGCACATTAAAAATACAACCAAACATAAACTACGCATGGGATGGGGAAATTTGATATTCCAATCAAATTTCGGGGCTAGAGCAAGAGGAGTAGCCATCATTATAAAGAAAAATACATAATTCGACCACAGATGCAAAATCAGGGACTCCAATGGTAGATTCATAATTGTAGCAGGATCACTCAATGGTATTCCAGTAACCTTGACCCTAAAGAAATTAACAAACTCAATTCTGTTCAAAATTATACAAGTCAAATGGTAACCATGACACTGACAGAACTAAATCATTTATTTCCCAATTAAATCTGCCTCAGCTGAGCCCTGAAGCAGTAACACTGCTCAATAAGGAGATCTCTATAAAAGTGATTATACAAGCAATTAAAGAGTCTCCAAATCACAAAACACCTGGGCCTGACGGCTTCACTACAGAATTTTTCAAATGTTTCTACAAGGAATTAGCCCCGCTCCTACTGCATATGTTTAAGCACACTGCAGCACAGGATATCACCTGTCTCTATTAAAGGGTAACAACACCATCTGTCGCTTTATACAGACGATATATTATTATATGTGTCAAACCCAAAAGAGTCCATTCCATTATTGATCATAAAGGTATTTAACCATTTCGGCTCCCTTTCAGGCTTTCAAATTAAAGGGATAGTCCACCCTTGGGAAGATGAATGTCTATTAAAACTAGACCATCTATGTCGTAGAAATGTGAAAAGTGCCTTCTTGGCTGAGAAAAGCAGAATTTTGGCTCATGAAGATGAACAACAACAACTCCCAGAATGCACTGTGTTACGACCCCAGGGTCGTGACTGCTTTTTCCCTGTGTATGTGTCTGCATGTGAGTGTGAGATGGGTTGCTGGTGTGCATGTTTTGAGTGATTGACCTGTGTGAGTGAGTCTAGGTGGATTCTGGGAGCTGATTGGTCCTGCTTGGGAGGAATCTGAATAAGAGGCCTGAACATCCCAGCTGCATTGGACTTCTGAAAACCACTCACAGCAGTTTTTGTGTTTGACTTGTTGCTGGTGGTTTCTTGGGAGTTGCATGTATGGAGTTTTGGAGAAGACACTGAAGACATGGAAAAGCTGGCAACTCAGAGGGTCTCTATTTCCAACACGAAGACCTCACTGAGAGGTAAGACTGACACTAATACTACACTCTATTTCTACTCACATTGTTTACAATGTCATATAATTGTCAGCAGTAAAGCGACCACGTCTATATAGGCTATATTATTCATAGCCTATATAGACAAAATTAGAATGTTCACAGCTAAGCAGTTTGCATATTTTGCTGAAAGGTTTATGTTTCCTGGTAAAAAACAAATTTGTAAAAAAAAAAAAAAATAAATACTGCTATACTAGCAATACAAAGCCACATGCAAATGGGTGAACTATCCTTTTAACTGGGATAAAAGCAAATTAATGGCAGCAAATTTAAATCAGAACAGTACCCTTCAGAATTACCAAGGACAGATTCATGTATCTCGGGGTGTCTGTCACCAGGAAACCTGGTCTGCTACTTGAGGAAAAGTGGAACATAAAAGTAAACCAGCTGAAAAACAATATTGAATTCTGGAAGACCCTTTCACTATCTCTGGTAGGGAGGATAAATGCCATCAAAATGGTAGTTCTCTCATATTTTCTATATATTTTCCAATCAATACCATCTCACATTCCACAAGTCAGTCAGTCAGTCATCATCTAACCGCTTTATCCTCCACCAGAGGGTCGCGGGGGGTGCTGTGCCAATCTCAACTACATCGGGCGATAGGCGGGGTACACCCTGGACAGTTCGCCAGTCCATCGCAGGGCCACACACAACTAGAGACAAACAACCATTCACTCTCACACTCACTCCTACGGTCAATTTAGAGTGTCCAATGTACCTAATCCCCACATTGCATGTTTTTGGACTGTGGGAGGAAGCCGGAGAACCCGGAGAGAACCCACGCACATGAACTCCATGCAGAAAGGCCCTTGTTCCAACCGGGGCTCGAACCCGGGTCTTCTCGCTGCAAGGCGAAAGTGCTAACCACTACACCACCGTGTGGCCCCATTCCACAAGTATACTTCAGAAATATATAACTCAAAAAAAAATTTGGGATCAGATTAAATCGTATTTCCAGGCCCCAAATATGTACAGGGATACACAATCATGCTTTCAAGCCTTCTGCTGCAGAACCAGTGTTTGCCCAATGGAGAGAGAAGGGAGTGAGATCTCTGAGCAATCTGTATCAGGGAGGACAAATTTTGAACAAATGAAAATGAAATCCAATCTACCTCATTTTCTATTATCTACAGATAAATATAAAGACCCATGAATCAACACTGTCAGACATACCACATCCTACACTCGAAAGAATAATTAGAATTACAGCAGGTAAAAAAGGAGCAATATCAAGTCCATATCAGACGCTCTTCAGTCAGATAGAAAAACTAAGGTCTACATGGGAGTCTGAACTGGGAGTTCAAAATAATACATACATTACACCACTCAAAGCTACAAGTCAACAAGATGTATCCTAATGTTTCAGCCTTGTGTAACAAATGCAGCAATCAAGTTGGAACACTTACTCATCAACTTTGGACGTGTCCCAGTCTTCACTCATTCTGATCTTTAATTTTTGATTTTGAATCAAAGGCATTTAATAGGCTGTATGAATCTTGCCCCTTGGTGGCCATTCTGGGATCGGCGGGTGCTTTGACTCAGTACTCCACCAGCACAAAGTTTATACAACAGTCTTTGTGTTTTGGTGCTATTTTGGCTAAAAGGCTTATTTTAAGACATTGGAAGTCAGACAATGTACCTTCATTTGAAATGTGGATGAGGGAGCTTAGTGACATCCCATGTATGGAGAAACGTAGATGTTAATGGTACAGTATGAATGATTTCTCGGGGTGATTCTGTGATGATACTTCCTGTCATATACTGTCCATTTCATCTGATGCTGGATGTTTGGTTTACTTTTTGTTGCCGATTTTGTTCTATGAATTTCTGGCTCAGACTTGCACTTTTTTGATTTATTTATTTATTTTAATTTTATTTTTTTTCACTTTTTACAGTACAGTACCCAGGTTGTGTGGAAGTCCATCAGATTTTCATTTCCAATCCACTTAAGATCGATGATGCTGCCATGTTTGTTTGTTTTTACTTGTTTTATATAAAACTATGTTTGCTTTATAAGTAACTTACCTAAATACCCAATGTACACTTGGCAATAAGTTAAAGCACTCTTATCTGTGTTTAACGTGGAATAAATGAAGCTTCATGGAGCTGAGGCCTGACCCAGACAAGAGATGCACCATGAAAAAAAAACTTAATTCAAACTACATAAATAAATACATACAAACAGAAAAACATGCATACTAGAAGCTGTAGTTGTGTTTCAAAATATTAGACTTATTTAAGTTACTCTAATCTGCCTTTAACTGTGATAATTGGAGCTAATATGTAAATATATTAAGCCCTTCGTTAGCAGACAGGAGGTTCATGCACACCATAACAAAAAACATGTGATTTAAACTACATTAAACAAAATATAACTGAAGCACAATATGTACAGAAGATGTGGCAACATTACTTTAAATGATTCATTCAATTACATCGTTCTATCTGCTTTTTTCACTGTGTAAACAAAGAGCTATGTCACGCTAATATTTTGCCACCTGTAGCCATGCACTCACGTTCGATCCTCCGCTGGTTCCACTGGTTCTGCTGCTCTGCTGCTGCTTTAGTCCGGTCCACACGATGAAGAAGGTCTTTAAAACCGTTGATAGTCGCTGGTAGAGATGAAATTCGCTGATAATAGCTGCTCAAATGCCAATGCCAAAGTCTAGTCCAGCTCCGTGAACAGTAGACTGAAGGAGGCGGAGCAAACAGGGGGTATTTATAGATTACCTTCCTTCTAGATAGTTCTAACAGCGAAATTTACAATAACAATAATTATAACATAAAAAATAAACAAAAGCAGTGTGGTATTTTATCACAATGTAAAATGAAAATGTTAAAATAAAATACGCAATACAAATTGTATTTATTTTAAGAGTTTTAATAGTAAAGATACGAAAATTAGCTAAATTTAAACAGGAAACACTAAGGACGATAATCATACGCTTTCTGATGGAAAAAAATGCATTTATTTTCAAAGTTTCAAGTAAAGTAAAGTAAAGTGAAACTATGAAAATGAAAATGAAAAAGAAAAAAAGGGAAACACTGTGTAACAGTGGAACATGTCATCCTACAATTAACAGAGGTAAATACTCTTCCATTAAGAACGATAATTATACGTTTTCTGGTGGAAAAATACTCTTATTTTCTGGTGAAACAATGGTATATTTTAGATTTTACCCTCACTTCTGTGACCCAATCACACTTCTGTCATGCCAAAGCGCAGACATAAAGTCTACAGGTGGGAATCACCTATCTGCGAAGGGATATGGAACGGTCCTATTGGCGGATTGAGCTAATCACTGTGACATATATCACAATTAACGAAGATTTACACGACAACAGACGCAAGTACAAAGCAGTTAAGCACGATAAAATTAATAACCCCCAACCAAAATCCCACCTATGTCTGAGGAACATGAAGGCCTGCAGCTCAAACTGCAACTACTGGAGGTAAGGACATCATCAAACCTTCTCACCATTAAATGTGTTTTCGACTCCGTTGCATATAACTACTTATTGGAACAAAAAATAATAAATTAGACATTAAAAAGTATTTAAAGCCCACATAGACCGGAAGCTCCAATTAACGCTGCGTTTGTGTGTGTATCTGCGTCATTACCTCGTTTATGAAACCCTAAAGTTTCAGAACAAACAGTTCAGCCACTGCTGAGAAAATAGTGTCGTATTGTTTTCCTGGGCTCTGCGAAGCGGATCGGCACTTCCTTAATTTGATGTCGTCATCAGAAATCCTCACCACTCCTCTCACCACTGTAGCGCCTCCTGGTGCGGGCACTAGTCCGGGCACATCCGGTTGCGTACATTCAACCGCAGAAGAAGAAGAACTACTCTCGTTGTAGCTGCTGAGATGCAGAGCATCCACCGTGCCAGAGGGGGAGCTGTGTATCTGAGAGCTGGCCTATCTATTACGTCACTTCCAGGTACCTGGCCAATCACAGGACAGTGGGAAAGCTCTCGTTGGCTCACAACACAGTCCACATTCTGGGGGTGTGGTTTTGGTCTGAAACAGCGCGGCTGACGAGAGCGTCAGTGAGGAGATATTTTGATCGGCTCGTTTGCAGCGATTAGGAGGTTTTTAATCATGAAAACAAGTTCATATATGTAAGTAGACCTCCATAACTAACATATATGTGTGATACAAGCATTCTATGTCACCTTTAAAAAAAAAAGTATTTTTACAGCTGCTAATAACTATTCTGATACTCTACTAATAATCTATTATGAATATGTTGGTGACCTAATAACATAAGATATCACAAAACAACTCACTGACTGTCTTTAGCTACAAGAGTTTATATTTACTCTGGAGTTGTTTTGGCCATTTGATAACTAACAATGTAAATGATAAAAATGATTACCTTATCAAAGATAAATAAAATTGCATCAATATTTTATTTTATTTTATTTTTATTTATTATTTTATTTTATTTTAAATTTATTTACCATGGATTTTGTGCCCAGTTCCCTGTAATCTACCCTGTGTTAGTTCCAACTAAATGATGACATGACTTTTATCAGAACAATGTACTCCCTTGATTCATTCACATGAAATACTGCCATACTTTTGATATTTTCAGGGAAGACACTATTGCATCAGCAACTCATACACAAAAGTAAAAACAATTATAATTAAATTTTAGTGAATGCATTAAATAATTAACCTAACGATAACATTTCCAAACTCACATTAAAATGACTATGAACATCACATAAAAATACTAGTTGATTGCGAAGGAAATTCAAGAGTCCATGAGTCCATGTGTTTTTCCTAATATACCAAATACCAACAAAAAATGTAAAATATCCAAAACCATGACAATAAACCTATCAAGACTATCAATATGCTTTTCCAGTTACATGTAAAATATGTGCATAATTTCTTCTGTCTCAACAGTACTCATCCACCGACCCTGCAGTGCCAAGGCACATTTTGGCAGCCAGGTTGCTGGATGTGTCCACAATTGTGGCACACAAAATAAACTCTTTAGAGAGACGACTGAAGAAAAGAATTTCTGGAGAAAAATTTAAAGGAGGCCTAGAAGTGGATGACTGAGGGTGACGACGCAATGGCTGGTTAGTACTAAAAACATAAAATATGCAATAATAAATGTATTTGACAACTCTCAAAACCTATTGATGAAAGAAAACATGTTTTGCAGGAGCCAGTGCTGAAGACATTGACAGCAGTAAGTTTTGTGTAAAAAACACAAACAAAAGGAATCATAAATGTGTCATTACAAATGCTTATTAATATAAATGTGTCTTTCATATTCACAGTCAAAATGTCTTTGGAAGAAGAAAAAGAAGGTGAGACAAGCACAGAACCCAGTCCTGACAGAAATAAGCAATAGAATGCAACAAAACTTAAAACAAATTAGTCTGAGGAAAAAAACATGGACTCATGAGTAGGGTTAGGGTTATGAGGCTCCTCTCCTGTGGAACCAGCTTCCAATGATAGTTCGGGAGGCGGACACTCTCTCTGTATTTAAAGTTAAACTTAAAACTTTCCTTTTTGATAAAGCTTATAGTTAGAGCTGGTTCAGGGAAACCTGGACCATCTCTTAGTTATGCTGCTATAGAACTAAACTGCTGGGGGATTTTGCTGTGGTACACGCACATTCACTCTCTCACACTCAGGATTTGATTATGACTTTTTATATGTCATTAACCTTGTCTCTTTCTCTCCCTAGTTTGTGTCTTTCCTTCCTTCCCTCTCTCTCTCTGTATTCTCATCATGCAGGTTGCAGGATCAAGATCCAGTTTCCGAGGCTACGCTCATCGTCACCATTATTATTATTGTTTTGTAATTAAAAAGTCGATATCAGTAACTGTATAAACTTGTAACCTGATACAGTTGTTGTGTATCTGCTGCTGGTCTCCCTCTCTCTCTTCTGTCTCTCCCTCATCTCCCTCTTGTCCTTTCTCTCCCCCCATTTTCTGTCCCCCACCTCTCCACTGTCCCCCATTTTTCCTTTCACTCCAACCGGTCGAGGCAGATGACCGCACATCTGACCCTGGTTCTGTCAGAGATTTCTTCCTGTTAAGAGGGAGTTTTTTCTCTCCACTGATGCCTAGTGCTTGCTCATTGTGTGAACTGTTGGGGTTCTCTGCTATCCTTGATGTTGTCTATGTACAGTGCCTTGAGATAATGTATGTTATGATTTGGCGCTATACAAATAAATTGAATTGAATTGAATTGAATTGAGTAAAACTCTCTTTTTTGCAGTGTCCCACGAATAAAAAAGTAAGTATTTCAGTGTGCAAATCAATACTCTATAATATAAAAACATGGACCTGACATATTTCTGATGCTAATTCTTTGTTTCTTTTCTCCCTTTATAATACACTGACAACTCCTGAAAAGTAATTTTGAGTGTTTGAAAAAAATAAATACAGAAAAATAATGAACATGTGTTATTTTTTTATTGCAATAACTTAGAGAGTATTGAAAACTTTATAACAACTATTTATTTTGTTATATCATCTATTACAACTATCTGAACCACTTAAGGTGATAAAACACCACACATAGGAAATGTGAAATAAATTTTCACCATTAACCATTTTCACATGATACTGTTTTCACAAAGTCTAATCTATAAAATTAAACACAATCTTACAAAAGCTGCAACACCAGTATAATATTAAAAACAGATCAATATCACATAATGTGATAATGTGATTGAAGTTATACAATACTGTTCTTAGAAATATTGTTAGAGAAATTTGCTATTACAACCATTCAATCCTGTGTCATCATATGCAAAATATAACTTTTGTATTATAAAAAGGTGAATCAAACAGAAATTAAAATTATACTTATCTATGTTTTTTCACTCCAAATGTGTAAGAAAGGCCAATATTTTCAATTTCTTAACTCCTGCATGGCTTACATTTGGATACATTGTCATTCAACAATGATATTTGTAACATTGAGAATTTAATTATTATAAAACAGTGCAATTGTATGGAATTTTTACTGTTAAATAAGGTCACAATTGACTGGTATATGAAAATATCTAATTTTAAAAACAGCTCCCCATGGTGTAGGCTTACAATATGCCATTTACAGTTTTTCATGCTGCTCTAAAGGGGATTGTTATATCCACCTAAAACTCAAGATGTGACAACACAGACCCGCCCTGGAACATGAACATGAACATGGAACAAAAGATGACCTCCCAACAGGAAGTGGAACATTGAAAACAGAAAGTAAACTGTAACTTTGCAGTACATTGCCCAACCTGCTCCAAACTTCAAACAGGAGACCCCCACCCAGTCTGATGAGGTTGTTGCACACGTCCCGGTGGCTCAACAACCCGACATGCGCAGGGATGCCGCTGAAAATAACTAATACAACTAAAACAAGGTTGCAAGAACCCTATTGAAATGCAAAAGATTATTATTATTCCTTAAAGTAAATCGAGGCCTTTCCCATACCCCAAAACTCACAGATTTTTGTGACCGATTCAATCCTGGTGTAAATTTATGTCTGAAAGTCGTTCGGTGAAAATGCGTGGAAAATTGGAAGTGGAAGGGGCTAAAACGTCACGCAAAAAACTTCTATTAGGTCAACTACTGTCGGGTTTAATGTACGTGAACGAAACTTGGTACAGACGTTCATTAGGTGGGGCCAGTCAAAAAAGTCGATGACTACTTTCCCGAGAATCCTACAGGAAGTCTGCCATCTTGGGTTGATTGCCCATTTCTATGTGAGTTACGGGACCTTCCCTGAACATGTTTACGGAGACGCCGTTGACCGAACAGGAAGTCGGCCATTTTAAACAGGAAGTTCCCTCTAACTTTGCCATACATTGTCCGATCTGTGCAAAACCTTATATGTGAGTTAAGGGACCTTCCCTGAATATGTATACGGAGACGGCATTGACTGAACAGGAAGTCGGCCATTTTAAACAGGAAGTTCCCTCTAACTTTGCCATACATTGTCCGATCTGTGCAAAACCTTATATGTGACACCAGGGACCTGTCCTGAGCATGTCTGCAAAAGATGACCTCCCAACAGGAAGTGGAATGCCCGAAACAGGAAGTTAACTCTAAGATTGTCTGATCTGAACAAAACTTGATATGTAAGACAAGGGAACTTCCCTGAACAAGTTTACATACACGTATTCGACCAAACAGGAAGTCAGCCATTTTAAACGGGAAGTGCCCTATAACTTTGCCATACGTTGCCGATCCCCCCCGAAATTTGGAACGACATGCGCGGGGACCCCGCTGAAAATAACTAGTACCGCGCGCGGTGAATGAACGGATGAGAGCTCGAACTAATCATTTCTCTTTCCTTTCCTGCTGAGCTGAGCAGCTGCCTGCCATGTGGTGAAGGACGGTACAGCATGAAAATGAACGAATCACTCACTGAGATGACTCATTACTCCCAAGTCATATAAAAGATTAGTTCATTTTGAACAAATCGTTCACGAACGACACATCACTAGTGCTGAGAGGTTGAGAGAGCGATGTTGTGGCTAGCTTGATAGCATCGCCTTTGTCAAGGCGGCCTTTCACAGAAAAACTTCAAGTAATAAAAAATGGTCCAACTCCAGAACTGGAATTAAAAGAAAAAGTTATGAAAGTGAAAGGCATTTCAAGACAGAAAATTATTATTAGTTGGAGATGTGCGCACAGTGTACCGGAAGCTGCACAGTGAAAACTACGGGCTGCACTTTGACTTCCCCAGGCTCAAAATTTACCTGACAGTCATGTACAAACTTTGCCAAACTTTGAGGCAAGGAACCCATCAGACCTGGATCATAAATCACTGACTGGATAATAAGAGAACAACAAAACGGAGAGGAGAGCTCGAAAAAGATGTGTTCATCTATTTGGTTTTGATTTTCATAGCCTTAAAAAAACCTTTTACATGAGACAAGGGCCTTGCTTTATGGAGACTGCCATCTTGTGCTAACATTTTCTACAGCAGCACTAATGGACAAGCCAACCAGATGATACATTACATGTTTTGAACCCAACTTGGTTTAAAAGTGAAATCTGGCATAAACACAGCCGTTTTCAGGACTGGTACTCCTCATGGAGACCAAAACCTGGTCCTAATGAGGCAGAACTTAATTTGTGAGGACCTGGGTTAAATTGGAATTGAGGTTAATAAAGTTAAAGTTAGTTTTTATTAATCCCCTTAGGGAAAGTATTCCTCTGCATTTGACTGATCCTTGAATTAGGAGCAGTGGGCTGCCACACTGAGTGGCGCCCGGGGAGCATTGGGGGTTGGGTACCTTGCTCAGGGGTACCCCAGCCCTTTTTGAACCAGCGACCCTCTGGTTACAAGTCAAGTTCCCTTTCCACTTGGCCACAGGCCGTATAGTAATAGCTTAGATTTATAGAGCTGTACAATTGAGAACAAAGAAGAAAACAAACAGTCAGGTGGCAAAAGCTTGCTGGAACAAGTGTCACTTCAACAGAGATTTAAAAGAAAGTTGGTACCTGGTGAACAGCCAGAGGGAGTGAGTGCAAGAGGGTTGTAGCAGCGGCACTGAAAGCCCTGTTGCCAAAGCTTTGCCTGCATGTCCGGGGAAGGAGACCTAGGTCAGCAGACCGCAGGTTCCGGGAGGGACGGTGTACATGGAGGAGGTTGGAGAGATAATGTGGAGCGAGGGAATGGAGAGACTTGTAGCAAAGGAGGAGAAGCTTGAAGGTGATCCGGAACTTAACGGGGAGCCAGTGCAGTTGTTTCAGGTTTGGTCCGAGTGAGAACCCTAGCAGCAGAGTTCTGGACATTTTGGAGCCTATCGAGGTTTTCTTTGGGACCCCAAACAGGACGGCATTACAGTAGTCCAAGCGTGATGTAATGAAGGAATGGATGTGGGTCTCAGCGACAGAGTCAGTGAGCGATGGCCGGAGCCGAGAGACATTTTTGAGGTGAAAAAAATGCAGATTTTGTGATTTGATGTGTGTGTCAAATCCAAAATGACACCCAGGTTACGAGCCTCTGTGGGCAGTGAAGTGGTGATGTTGTCAGTTTAGTTGGAGCAGGTTAGAGGTCAGCCAAGATTTAATTTCCTTTAAACAGTTGATGAGTGATTGTAGAGGGAGCTGAGTGGATGGAGATGTACTGAGGTAGAGTTGAGTATCATCGGCGAATAATCTGTCCAAGCGGGAGCATGTCGATGGAGAAAATAAGGGGGCCAAGGAAAGAACCTTGTGGAACACCGTGGTTGACTGGGACGGGGTGGGAGCATGAACCATGAATGAAGCCTAACTGTTTCCTGTCGGAGAGGTAGGAGTGGAACCAGGACAGAGTCCAAGGTGAGTGGAAAGGCGCTTCAACAGAAAAGAGTGGGAAACAGTGTCGAAGGCAGGATGTTGATGTAACCAGAGTCGGCAGCCATCATAAGATTATTAGTGATCTTAACTAAGGTAGTTTCGGTGCTATGGTGGGTCCTGTAGGCAGATTGGAAAGTTTCGTAGAGCTCATTGGTGGACATATGACCATGGAGCTGGGCAGCAACTACTCTTTTGAGGATCTTGCTGAGAAATGGGAGGTTGGAAATTGGCCGGTAGTTATGGAGGTCGGCAGGGTCCAACCTTGCTCTTTTCAGGATGGGGATAACAGAGGCAGTTTTCAGGCTTGGGTACAGTACCGAGCTGGAGATGAATTAACCATGTCGAATGTGGCAGCAGACAGAGGGACGGCACGCTTTGACCAAAGCCGTGGGCATAGGGTCAAGAGAGCATGTGGAGGCCTTCGCCTTGGTGAATATAGGTGGTGTCAACTGGATTTAGGGAGGAAAGGGAAGGAGAAGAGACAGAGGAAGTTACATCCTGGGACAGAGACACCCAGGAGGTAGAGGGAGACGATTGTAGTTGCTGGTGGACAGACTCAACCTTAGCCTGAAAAGGTCCTGGAACTTGAAGTCAGGTCCGAGTCAGCAGGGGTGTGGGGCCCAGTACGGGGGAAAGCAGTCTGGTGATGGTGGAGAATAATGCCCTGGGGTGGTTTTGCTGGGACCTGACAACAGTAGAGTCAGTCCTAGCCATAGAGAGAGCATCCTTGTAGTAGCTGACACAGTCTTAGGTTAGGGTTAGACATTGAGTGGTTCTGCTTAAGGTCGGGGTTAATGCTTTGTTTAGGCTGTGCAAAGGAATTCAAGTGATTGCTGCGTCTTAAGAAAAATAGCTGCACAAACCTGTGTGTTTGCCTTTGATGCCTTTGCCTTTGGTGTTGTCCATGAATTTCCTATGGGAATTTTTTTTGCAGTTTTGGGTTTACCACAGTTTTTTTTAGAATGCTTAGAGCCATACAACCACGGTAAACCACACATTTTGAAATATAATTTGATGATTTTCTTAAAGATGCAGGAAAGTTTCACTGAAAACGAAATGAAATTGGAAGAACGACAAGAAGACTGTCTTGCTGTTTAATCTCAAGCTCTAAAAAAAACTAAATGGTGAATGGTCTGTTGATGACCACTCAAAGCTGCTACAGTTTTGCCATGCATCCATTCAAACCCATTCACTCACACTTTCATACAGTGCATCTATGTGCAGCACATTTTTTATCACTCATACCCATTCCCACACTGCTGGGGTTCAGTGTCTTGCCCAAGGACACATCGGCATGTAGACGTGGAGGCGGGAATCAAACCCACAACCTTTGCTCGCTCAACCACTGAGCTAACGTCGCTCAGTTTAACTACAGTTTAAAAAATTCATCCATCATTTACCACTTTATCCTCCACCAGAGGGTCGTGGGGGGTGCTGTGCCAATCTCAGCTGTCATAGGGCGATAGGTGCGGTACATGGATACTGGATAGTTCGCCAGTCCATCGCAGGATCACACACATAGAGACAAACAACCATTCACTCTTAAATTCACACCTATGGTCAATTTAGAGTGACCAAACCTAATCCCCATATTGCATGTTTTTGGACTGTGGGAGGAAGCCCACGCACAAACAGGGAGAACATTCAATCTCCATGTTACATTCAATTCATTCCTTTGAAATGTATTTGCGCCTTTTATGTTATGTAGCATAAAGCAACTTTATTGCAGATTATCATTACAGTGCTGTAAATTGAAGTTGGAGCTTTAGAGGCACATTTTTGAGAGGCCTTTTATTGTAGTTTAGCTGTTGAACTGGAAGGCTCACAATGGACCCGGAGCAAACCATTGCTGCCTTGGTGTCAAGAAATGAGCAACTCAAACATGAAAATGAGAAGATGAAGTTGATGGTCAGTGACCTGACAGGCCGGATTCACAGCTTCAGCAAAATTCTAGGGGAGTCAACAGAAGGAAACCCACGCAGTCTGTGCCAGACCACTTATGATGAGAGACAGTCCAGTGAAGACTTGCACAGAAGCAAACATGTATACAGAACTTCATCCCCTATTGACCTTAGGTCTTTCATACAAAACTCAATCTGCATTGACACAAGTGAGCTTGGCTGCCCAGCTGAATATCCTCATAATGTAAAAGAAAGGATCTTGGGAGAGATTGCCCACCAGCTAGATAGAAGTATTCTGTCACATGTCTTCCTGGGTCAGAAAAGGTTCTATGGTTTCAAAACACTTAACATACCAGACAAGATCATAGAGCTGAGCATACATCCACTGTCAGGGAAGGTGGATAAAGGCTATCAGCTGTATCTTACTCAGAGATATACTGAACTGATGGAGCAGTTGAAACAGTTGGGATACAAAATCACACTTCACCCCACGTTCATTGAATTTGTAGTCAACACATACGGAATCCTAAAAGACAAGCCTGATGAAATACAGACCATGAAATACAATAATCCAGAGACTCTGAGGAAGATAATAATGACCACAGCACCAGTGAAACTTCAAGAGGATCTGCTGCTTTTGCTTAAGTGCCTTTGCCACTTAGCTGAGAAGAAAAATAAGCCTCCATTTAACTTCTACCGATGAATGTGTTCACAACTACAAGTTTGATGGTATGATAAAAAAATCAACCTTTTTAATGACAGGTACATCAACTACAACAACATGAACTGCAACAACATCAGGAACATTCAGCTGGGGCTTATCTCCAGTGTTTGTTGTACATACAGCCTGGGAGTCTTATGGCATGATTCCACCGGCTCTACTCAAATTGTTAAGTAGTTTGAACTGATCTACAGTTCGGCACTGTTCGGCTTGATTTCTGTGTCGGACGTCTCTTCCTGTGACGGCACTCTGACCAGTCAGTGACCGGCAGTCTGGCAACGCCACGCATCGTAAAGAGTACTTGGTACCAGGTGCTATGCTAGCTGAAATGCTACTTAACCGTGTTGTCGTGAGGCGAGGCATGTAGAGCCAGTGTAAACACACCATTACTGTCTGGATAGGATGCGGATGAGATGCTGGTTGATCACAGAGTTGATCACACCATTTTATGTAGTGAGTGGAGGTTGTATGTACCAATATTCACATCTTTGGTATGACACATACTTCTCACCCTTGATTTTTATGTTGTACTATTTGAGCATCTGGTTGAACATGTGTGGCACAATTGTTTTTATTGGTCTGAAATGACACAAAGAGAGATGTCTTAACAGTGCACTCATGATTTGCTTGCATTCATAAAACTGTCTCACATAGTCTGAGCTGACTTCCTGTTTGGTCAATGTATTGAAACGCAAATGAACAATCTATAAAGTAAATATGTGCATTTAACTCACTTCAATATTTGTCTTTTTCATAGACAATAACTGAGCAACAAACACACGTTAAGACAGTTAGCTTTCCCACTTTTTGGCCAACAACAGGCTAAAACACAACAACACAACTCATTTATAAGGTTTATATTAACTTTGGGAGACTACATGGTGCTTATGCACTTTAATACTCACCTGAAATGACACAGAGAGTCAGCGTTAACGGTGCACTCATGACTTGCTTGCGTTCATAAGACTGTCTCACATAGTCTGAGCTGACTGTTTGGCGCACAATACAGCACCAGACTTCAGTGTAACCAGCAACTGACACATACTGGAATAATAATATACTGTCCTCAAGTTAACTTAACAGGTGCAGCAGGTGAGTTTCTCACTATAAGCACGGCTGGATCACCCAATGAGCATTATGGGCACAGGCCCATGGGCCCGTGCATATACAGTATAGGGCCCAGCCAAAAGTGTAGGGAAAAGAAAATCTTCCCCTTAAATATTTTGTGTTCATATTTCAAGTGACACCCTATACAACCAATAGAAATTGCGCTACTTTTTATTTACCGAAAGGAATACTTGGAAACATGGAAACCATGGTAACGGCCAAGTCTGGCTTCCCTAGGGTCGTGTATGACATAGTGCTGACTGAACAGACAGGTTCGTGTAAGAAGTGGTTGATCCAAGCATAAGAGGAAAAGATGGGTGGCATGGGTGTGCATTTATTCAGCTTTCAGAAATCTGCTGTTATTAACGCACCACAATCACTGGCAGTGGCTAGCTGCAGTGACAACACTGGCAGTTTTCAGCTACAGAGTTTCAGACCGGGCATTGTGGGGTGAAATAAGCAAATATGCTCGAGCTGTCCTTGTCGATCGTGCATGTGCTGCCTTTCATAACAAAAGGAGAAAATATCCAGCTTCATCGTGTGGCGATGGCTTGGATGGTAAAGTGCACACCCTCTTTAATGATCTGCTGCACTGTCATCTACCAAACTTTGAAAGAGTTTCCCATGACTGGATAAAATAATTCACCATCTTCAGGTAATATTTTTGCTTTTGTAAAGGGTTAAATTGTGGAAAACCGACACCCACATATATACTTTTATTTGTATTGTGCCATAAGCAGTAGCTTAAGACAAATTTATTTGCACTATTATTGTATGCTGGATGCAATACTCACGCAAGTCGCTAGAGGGCGCTGTTCTCTAAGGGGTATAGAATAGTATCACTCCGCACACAGAGGGGATAAATCCTCCTGCCGTGAATTAAACACCAGACGATACGTGTGTGTCTCTTCTATTCTGTATCACAGGTTGGTAAATATGCCTTATACATAGCTAGATTTTTAAAGAGTGGAAAATGCACCTTATGCGGTTGTTTGCACATGTTTGTCAGATTTTTTTTTTTTTTTAAAGTCGTCTGTATATTTACAGATAATGGCTTTATGCTAACTTGTTCATGCTAAGTGGACTTGTGGAGTATGGGATAACTTGTGGGGAAGCTAACCTAAAAGCTCTGTGAATTCACTAAACCCAAGTAAGTCATAATGTGTATACATTTTACAGAGGGGAATTTAATTGAGCAATTTGTTTGCGTTGAGCCAATTGAGAGTCACACAGGGGAGAGTCTGGCCAATACTGTAATGGCGATTCACAACAGTTTAGGCTTAGATCTCACAAACTGCAGAGGCCAGGCGTATGATAATGCAAGTAATATGGCGGGTCGTTATAACAGGCTGCAGTTATGGCCCTTTTCCACTATGGTATCGGCCCGCCTCAGGAAGGCACGGTTCAGGATGCATTTCCACTACAAAAAAAAGTACTTACTCAACGTGGGCGGGGTCATCACATCACAGCTACAATACGGCTGCGCAAAACTGCTGTGACATATTATATGCGACACACACAAGCACACAAACAATGGAGGACATGGAAGTGATGTTGTACACGCTGCTCGGTCTGTGGCTTTTATTCATGCACAAAATAGAAGATCGGCAGAAAAGGCTACAGGCTGTGAAATGAAAAACTGTGAAGAGGTACAGAAAAGTTTGGAAAGCCATACAACAGTGTGAAGCTGAAGATGAGATGTTATGAGACGCTAAGAGATGGCGAATGAGGGTAAGCTAATGGTTGATATCGCTACATAACTAGGTCATATACAAGTGCACCAGTGTCTTTGCATTAAGGCCGTGCCCCAACAGAGGGTGCTTCTGTGCAGGGGAGGATTATGAGCTTTTATGTTTTCCTGTCAAAGAACTGTCAAAAATGTGGTGAAGCACAAGTTAATAATGAATTCAACGTCCCCAATGAAAAGTCAGCAGTTTTCATTTGATGAACGCAATTTCCACTGTACACACATCGTGTAGTTGTATGTGAATAGTTGGTTGTGCCAGATGCTGCACGTCCTCTGTTTCCGGTCGATGGGGCCCAGCCGAGATATCCTCCCAGCACCTGCAGTGTTGTGTATTGCAGAACTATATTGTTGTCACGTTGTTGTTCTATCTTGAGTATTTGATATTGTGAGATTTTGAACACTGCCATTTGGTGGTGCTATTCATATGATAATATATGTCATCAGATTGGCATTGTTTGTGTGATGCCATTATTCAGCTGCAATTCTGTGTCAAAGGTGCAGTGTTCCCCTCTCTCACATGCTACCAGTCCAACCCCCTGATGGTGGCGGCGCTCGTAGTAGCTGCGGCTCTTGCTCTCCACTATCTGTTTTTTCTGCTTCTGTGCTTTCCTTTTTTTCCTCTTTAGCCACACAAAGATTACCTACGACAGACAGGACCTGATATATGTAGTTTTGGAATGCAATCCGCTAACTACGGACCACTTTCACATATAAATTTTTTTTTTTCTTATTCTCATAATGAGGGGGTTTCCCATCTTTTTTGATGGGAAAGATATATGTTCTTTGATATATTTCAGACCGTTTACCACTATGTACCAAACAAATGACGGATCTGAAAGTTTTGCATCACGCGCATCTGCGCAATATCGTAGCGGCATGATTTCCGTAAATATACTATGTTGATATCAGTGCAATATCAGCTGTTGACGAATATTTAGATTATTTGGCTCTGTGCATGTCCTCACAGAGTGAGACTGAACATAGGAGCTCAGCGAGTGCGCCTGCAGTTATAAAACAAATCAATGATTATTAGACTAAAACATTAAAATATGCCAATTCTGATATGTTCATGTACTCAAAACGGACGGAGCAACATAACGAAGACAAGTTAGCTTACCGTTTTTATATAATATGCCATGTTTGTAGTCGAGCTGTGATTTGCACATCCATTTTTGTAAAACGCTGCCACACTGCTGATGTCTTTGATATGGATGTTAGAGGACTGACTGTTGCCTAAAATGAAACTCTCAAAATGAAATAAAACCACCGGACGTTCTTTAAAGAGGTCATAGCATGGTCCTATCTCACTTATGTGTTCATCTCGTCACCGTCTCGCTATCGTCATGAAAAACGGGGCGTCAACATAATAATCTTGTCATCGTCATCGTTGACAAAAACAACACTGGCTTGAACCCATACACACTGCAGAACAGAAACATCTACCGGGCAGACTATGGGACATTGCGGGGCAGAACAATACATGAGTATGTTTTTAATCACATCTGCATATCATCGTGTTTTAACATAAATGTTAAATAATAACACACATAATTAATAAAATAATGACATTGCGTCTTTGAAATGTTTAATAAGGTGTACAGAGCAAGAACAGCATTTAATTTAGTTTTTTTTAAATGTTATCCATCTTATCCTTTCAGTCGTTACCGGCATGTAGCATACCGCAGCTTTGTCAGCTGGTGCTGGGGCTATTTGGGACGAAGTGTATGAGTCGCCATCCCGTCATGTGTAGTGTGCCGGATACGCCAGGAGCTTCCTGATCTGACTGGACAATATGTTGGCTTCTGTCCAGGGCTGGACTGGGACCAAAAAATGGCCCTGGACCACCATGATTATTCATACGATATGCGAGGCACATGACATACCAGAGTATATATACACGGACATTGTGTTCAAAAATTAAAATAAAGCACAGTGGCCTACATGGAAGAGAGCTGTGTTATTTCTCTGGTAACTAGGACTGCAACTAACGATTATTTTTAGAATCGATTAATCAAGTATTCTTTTGTGCATGAAATTGTTAATAGTTAAAATGTTACAAAATGTCGATCAGTATTTAACGAACCTGGAAATCATGATGTTCTCAAATGTCTTTTCAGCAAAGAAACCAGAAAATATTCACATTTAAGAAGCTGAAAAATCAGAAAGTTGTTAAAAAGCACATTTAAAACCGATGAATCAATTATCAAAATAGATGCCGATTAATTTAGTCATCGATTAATATATCAGATAAGATATCGCGAGAGCAGCCAGAATGAGAAGACAAAGCCCGGAAGGTTAAAGAACATGGCCACTGTATAAAAAACGTGTTAAAAAGTAAAACTGAACTAAAGGACTGCTTATTCTAAACAACACAACACTTGGCGACGAGGAGACGGTTTTACCAGGAACCCGGAGACAAAGAAAGACGACTCGGATTTTACGTCCATGCAGAAAGGTGGAACAAAAACAGTGTGTTATTTAAACATGCTATTGTTAGAACATTTATGTTAAAACATGATGATATGCAGATGCGATTAAAAACATACTCATGTTTTGTTCTGCCCAACAATGTCCCATAGTCTGCCCGGTAGATGTTGTTTCTTTTCTGCAGTGTGTATGGGTTAAGGTTTTATTTAACCAATACAAGTAGTAGATAAAAAACCTTTGAGCAGAAAAGAACAAACCAGCATAAATAAAAATATAACTCCTCAAGCAAAGTAAGTACATTTAATTAGCAAAGAATGTATTTAAACAACATAAGGTGTTCTATTTCTTGTTTTAACCTACATTTTATGCAGATTTTAGATAACACAATTTTATCTTAAATTAATATTTTACTCTGTATTTTAACAACATTCCTAAAAAATGACTACTCATATTTTGAACATAGATTTAATATACAAATTAAATATTTTCCCTTGCAGTTTAATTAATAATTAATTTTTTACATGTAAATTGATGTTTTACTTGATAACTGCTAACTTAAACTACCCACAAACAATATTAACTGAATTTAGAAACACCAAGCAGTTCAAACCAGGCGGTCAGAGTCAACATTCAGTCCATCTTGAGCTTAGCGGTTTGAGTCTTTTCCCAGCGTTTCTTTTGAGTGTGAAGCATGGTCCTGATCAGCAGTGAGCTGCTAATCAGTGAGATCACTCTCACCTGTCAAAGTGCACAGTGGAGCAGCATGCACACCCTCTGCTACCCCCTTCAGGCCGATTGTGCCCTGGCCGATTGCGCTGTCGACTGCAAGAGCTTATGAACCAGCACAGGCAGAATCTAAACTTTTCACGGAGAGTACTGGTCACAGAGCGAGGGATAACCACGTTCATTTCACTAAGAAGAGTTGGCGTACAGATTACGGACGGAAAGCCGGGACGGCGCGAGGAGGAAAAGGCAGCCACGAGCAAGCCGGCGACGCCCAGTGTTACAGATGCGGAATGAACAGTCACACAGAAAACAGGACATTATATGCACGCATGTGTTTCAAGAAGAAAAAGAAAGCACAAGCAGAAAAAAACAGTGACACAAGTAAGGACAGGAATAAAGAGAAAGAAAAGACAAAACCAGGTCAACCAGTGAGAGCAGTACAGGATGCTTCTGACTCAGATGAGTTTATCCATGCTGTAGATCCTGAAGGTCAGACAGTTAAGGTAAATGAACAATGGCTGAAGATGGTCATAGATACAGGAAGTGGTAGAAACATCATAGGAGAAGACCTGTATAAGAGAAAAATGTCAATAGAACAAAGCTGAAACCAAACAAAAAGAGATTTTATGCCTATGCTCAGACTACTCCACTTAAATGTGTTTGTTATTTTGAGGCAGAAATCAGATGGTAAGACAACATAGTCACAGACAACATATATGTGATAGAAGGACATGTAGAAGCACTGCAGAAAAACAACCTTTTAGTTAAAAATAGACGACTAGGACAGATTAAAGCTTACAGCCATAAGTTTACAGTTGATGGAAAAAGTCCCGCCTGTAGCACAGGGTTTAAGGAGAGTCCCTTATCCCATGTTAGAAGCTGTAAACCAAGAGCTAGACAAGATGCTAAAACAAGACAAAATAGAGGAAGTAAATGCAGAATGGGTTTCTGACTGTACCCAAGAAAGACACAAAAGAAGTGAGATTATGTGTAGACCTGAGAGAAGTCAACAGAGCAGTGATCAGGGAAAGACATCCAGTACCAACCATAGACAGCATCTTACAGGTAGTGCAGGGAGCAAAAGTGTTTGCTAAGCTAGATGCACAAAAAGGGTTTTGGCAGTGTGACTTATCCCCAGAATCCAGACCACTAACAACGTTCATCACACACAGAGGGTGCTACCGCTTCAGAAAAGTTCCCTTTGGATTATCGAGTGCACTAGAAGCCTACCAGAAGTCTATGGACTCTATGTTATGTGGCATGACCTGGTACTGTTTGCTACATGGATGATGCGGTGGTATTGACAGAGAATGAAGAGCAACTTGAACAGAGACTGAGGCAAGTCTTCCAGAGATTCAAGGACAGAGGTCCAACACTCAACAGAGACAAGTGTATCTTTGGAGTACAACGGCTCGAGATATTTGGACATGTAATCACTGCTGAAGGAATCAAACCAGATCCAAAAAAAGTTGAGGCAGTCTGCAAAGCACCCGGACCTGATAACCTGATTCCTGGGCACCTGTGGATTTTTGATGAAATTCATACCAAACTATGCAAACTTGTCAGAACCACTATGGAAGCTGACTAGAAAAGAACAAGTGTGGGAGTGGACAAGTGAAACAGAGATCATTCCAAGCAATGAAAGAAGCATTGGTGAGTGAGCCATGTCTGGCCTACTTTAAACTAGGTGCACCCACAGTAGTCATCAGTGATGCAAGCCCGGTAGGACTAGGTGCAGTTTTGCTACAGACCCAGTCGGATGGACAGAACAAGCCAATAGCCTATGCAAGCCGTTCATTGACCAACAGAACACCGCTATTCTCAGATAGAACGTCAGGCTTTAGGATGTGTATGGGCTGTAGAACATTTTACAGCCTACTTGTGGGGAGGGAAGTTTACTCTGCAAACAGACCACAAACCCCTCATTTACATGTTCAACCCAGAGAAAGCAACACTGTCACCACCACAAATACAGAAACTTGGCTTGAGACTGCAACCATATGACTGCAAGATAGAACACATTGTCGGAAAGTCCAATGTAGCGGATTCACTTTCACGACTTCCTTTACCGGAGACAGAGAATAACGAGTATGTGGAAACATATGTAAACAGAGTTTTGTCAGTGACGATGCATGAGGTACAGGCCATGAGCCTTGAGGACATAAAACAGAAAATGACAGAGGATGACACACTGAAACAACTAAAGACAATCTTGGAGACAGAAAAATGGCCAAATCCAATTCAGGAGGAATTGCAGCCTTATAACAGATGTGCAGGAGAGTTATGCACCTATGATGGACTTGTGCTGAGAGGACACAGGATTGTGCTACCAAAAGCAATGGCGAGACAAGCACTGAGGATTGGACACGAGACTCACCAAGGAGTGATCCGTACAAAACAATATCTCAGGAGCAAATTCTACTGGCCCAACATGGACCTAGATGTGGAGAGATTGATCAGAAACTACTCTGCCTGTGTGCTCAACCAGCCACTACACGAAGATCAACCCCTTCAACCACTAGAACTACCACTGAGACCATGGACTAAGATAGGTATTGATCTAGTCGGTCCTATCCAAATGGGAACATGGCTGCTGTGTAAAAAACATGTTAATAAAGTAAACATAAAACTGAACACAACAAAATGAATATTCGTTGCAGCTCCACTGGTTACCTAACAATGATTAATTATCCATTTCGGCAAAGCAAGGGTTCACTAATATTACATAATAATAACTGAAAGCTGTAACACCTGCAAACTATTACTTCACGGCAAGCGCTTTGTGTCTCAATTACCGTCACGATAACATTTATTTATAAAAAATATACTTTTTTTTTTTTTTTAAAGCTCTGGGCCGGCCCAAAAATGGGCGTCGGCCCACCGGGTACACCCAATGCCCAGTCCATGCCTGGTTATAGATGCTCCTCTTTGCAGACCACATTTAAAGATTAAGTGGTTCTGAATTTGTTCATCACTATAACCACTTTGTATCGTCTTCTCAATATCTGACCAGTATGGTAACAGATTGGAAGCCATATCAGCGAAATTAGCAGGTGTTTGCGGGCTTTGAGCAAACGGTTTGAATGGTGGTGGCCACTACTGACTGCTCAAAATAGCGTGCGCGGAAGTGCTGATAACTGGCGCCTCCCGGAAAAAAAATACAAGGTCAGATCTCCAGAGCACCACTGAAAAGATTCTTGAAACGCAACTTGCAACAAAATGTATGAGCAAGATAAAGCTACCCTATTATTAAGTAACTCAGAATATTGTTTACATTTTTCTGTTTTATTGAGCTTCTTCTCTCACTTACTAACTGACCTGCATTGGAGAAAATCCTTTCTCCGGTATGTTGCAATTACTGTCAGAAAAGTAACTAACTCAGAAATATTTATAGAAAACATAAAACTTAAATTTCCCTTTTGGGGTGGTAATCTGCATTTGCAATTAACAACATCACAAACATTGCAGGTTGCAGTGTAAAAAACTCCAAACAGCGCTCCTCTTCCGCTCTGCCATCACGCAGCCACAGCAGTGCACTGCTCGCCTAGCAGTGAGTGAGTGAGTGTTGCAGTGGAGGGGGAGGGGGTTGGCAGCGGAGTAAAGGGGAGGGGCTAATTGAGCATAAGTGAAGTGAGAGAAGAGCGGTGTTGTATGGCCAGTTGGTCACTCTGTAAATTAGTGATGTGTCGTTCGTGAACGATTCGTTCAAAATGAACTAATCTTTTATATGACTCGGGAGTAATGAGTGATCTCAGTGAGTGATTCATTCATTTTCATGCAGTACCTTCCTTTGCCACATGGCAGGCAGCTGCATAAGCTCAGCAGGAAAGGAAACAGAAATGATTAGTTCAGGATTCACTCAACTGAGCGAGTGTCCGTCCTCAGGTCACGTGACAGCTACCTAGTCTCTGTCGTGCTGTTAAACAACAATGGCAGAGAGGATACAGGACACGTCACTTGTCACTTTATTGAGGTGTGTATTTGCTTTCCTAGGGTTACATATGGTTTGAATTGGTTGTGGCATTTTGTTTATTATACTTATACTATAATACTATATTATATTATACTACAGCTGAAGCAAACCATGTTGCCTACAGTGTTAAGTGTTTGGGAATCGCGGTCTTTTTTACAACGCCCACAAGAGGGATACAGCGCCACCCGTTGTAAAAATTAACAAAATGAACGAAATAACTCTAAGATTAGTTCAATTTACTGTCCGAGAATAAAAGATCCGAGTCAGTAAGAACAGTCAAACTTCCCATCACTACTGTAAATGCCTGGAGTTATACTTAAGAATCGATCACATCACGCAAGTATCGATCAATACCCAATACCAACGTTAGTATCAATACTATCGATATTTTAGATTGATCCGCCCAGCCTTAATCAGTAGTCTTCTTAAGCCTCGCTGTCCCAGTCACCAGTGTCAGATTGGTACGCTGGTAACATCATTTTGTGACATTTCAACTCTGACTTCCGGATTACTTATTCGGGTTGTTCTGCCTCAGGTCACCACGTCTCCTGCTTCGCCAAGAGCTGCGGATTCACCACAACCCATCTCGGGCTGTTGGAACTCCCCCTGTCGCCATTCACCTTTGTGAGTCTGTTCCATTCAGGATTCCCCTGCTCACTGACTCTCACCCTTGGCTCTTGCCATTTTCCTGGCACAGCTGCATCCCCCTCCTTTTTTCGTTCCCCTTGCCGTCATCAGTTATATATATTTCCGCAATAAACCTTGTTAAATCCTCATTGTCGGGTCCTCTTAGTAGTTAAACCGCTCTTAACGGTTACACAGCTTAACACATAAAGTTGAACAAAAAGCCTTGGCGCAGCGGCCCGGGTTCGACTCCGACCTGCGGCCCTTTGCTGCATGTCATCCCTTCTCTCTATCCCGTTTCCTGTAACTCTTCAGCTGTCCTCAAAAATAAAGTCATTGAAAAAGGCCTAACAATAATAAGACTTTATCAATTACAGCGAAAATGTCCTGCTGCTTTGAGGTCAAAAGTCCAATAGATGAATCACAACATGAGGTTATTCTGACCCTTTGCTAACACTAGAAGCTAATGAGGGAATGATGATTGAGGAAAAACTGTTTTACAGTGGTAAATAAATACACCTGTGATAAAGTCATTCAGAAATTCATACTCACCCATACTGTAATGCAATTCAAATTCAAACACCACATTTAGATATCATTGGTTCATATAAAAGCTGCTGGGCTCAGTGAAGTACAGATCATAGCTCAATGAGGAGAAAGACTGAATTTTACCCATTGAAATTTATTTCTATGCTTTATCAGTTTAATACATGTGTGCATGTGCCATCTAACTTTAGCGCCCCAGCCTAAATAGCTGACAGTCGGCTACATCAAGTCCATTTAGCCAACAATGACAAAAGCCATCACCCCTCTAGCAATGAATAAATACTGTAAATTAGGGATTAACAGATAACCCCTAAAATAACCCAGAATTAAAAGAGGAGTCACTTAAAATGTGCAGGGTGACGGAGATATTCACTGTGGCTCGCTATGTAAACACACGGCACACGTTACTTTCCGCTTCACTCACGCACCTCTCTGACGTCACACGCAACACAGTAATTAACGTCTCATATCGCCTACACCACACACACACAGCTCCAAACACACCAGGCTTAGCCCGTAACAGTTAGTACAAATATGAAAACCTTCTATCCATGCCATAAAGCGTAATTCAGGGTGGGACATCTCTGCAGCACCACAATACTTTATTCAGAATGGCATTTTTACCCATAGCTTTGCCTTTATTGCACCTCCTGCGTTTTGGATATTGTACTAGTCCATATTGCAATTTATACAAATCATTAATTGTGAAACCTTACTGTGTGTATGAGAGAGAGTCTTTGAGATTAAAAAAAAGGAAAAGAAAAAACAACTGATGGAAAGATCTTGTCATTTTTTTATTTGCAGCTGATGCCATCCAGTATTTACCTGCTTTCGGAGGCTGGAGATGTTCTGCTGCCCAGTTCAGCAGGTTACATAGCCAATGTTGAGCAGGACACCAGGTACGAGGTGTGTGGGGATGAGGCGCCCACAACGTCCTCATCCTCCACAATCCAGCCTCAAAATCTATTTAGATTTGGCTCCAGGCCTGTTGCCACAGCTGCATGTATCCCAGAACGTGTCCGGACCAAGAATGTTTTCAAGGTTTGTTCTAAAGAAATTTTGTAATCTGAATGTGATTTACCTGGTCAAATAAAGGTTTAATAATGAGTAATAATAACTAAAGATTATTATCAAGCAGCTTGTGAATGCGGCGTCATAACTTGTGTTAAAATGTGTTAATAAACGAACAAAGAATAACAAAGACTCTTTGAGCATAGGCCTCAAAGAGTCTTTGCACCAAAAACAAAAACAAAATTGAGGTAGAGGGCAGGGTTATAGTATATAATAAGTGAGGAATGATTTGGTTTATTTCCTTTTATTAATCTAATAAATCTAAACTGTTTTTTTTAATAACATGTGTCTTCTTATTACATCTACACGCATATATACATAATGGACACCTGGCCATTAGGTATACGTGTAGATGTAAGTAACTGAAAAATAAAAATATAAACCTACAGTATCTTACTGTCCATAAACAAAGATATACTCTCTCCTTAGGACTGGGATTTTGGTACCAAAATGCCAGGAGAATTGTTCCCCTCCATGAGGAGACCTTCAATGACTTGCAGAGGACTAAAAGAAGGAGGTCAAGGTAATTTTTATTATATTTTTCCAAAATGGAGAAATTGTCTAAATAAACACATTTGTTATATGTTGATACATAATTACACATATTAAAACACTCTGAATGACTTGCTATTGTGCGTAGCAAACAAAAATAGTATAGTTCTTTAAATTTTAAAAGTTGCACAAAAGGCCACTAAAGCACCAGTTTGACTAGGATGTACTCAGGCAAAAGAAGTTGATTGTCCAGGCAGGATTCACCTTTTGGTTAATTAAATTCCCAGTTAAAAGCAAACAAACATTTCATGCTGCCTCTCTGTTGCTCTGGTTAAAAAAAAAAACTCTGTCCCTTCTGGTGCATTACCTGTCACTACCACCTGCTACCTTTATCAATGCCCAATACATGTTTGGTCTGGTGCTTAGTGCCCCAGTGTACACAAAAATAAATACAAAATAAATAGTAATTTAAAAAAAACCTTGGACAGTGAATAATCCTTCTGTTTTGGTTGATTGTAGAGCTGCAACTAACGATTATTTTCATAATCGATTAATCTGTTGATTATTTTCTCGATTCATCGTTTGGTCCATAAAATATCAGAAAACCTTGATGTTGATCGGTGTTCATCAGACCTGGACATGATGATGTTCTCAAATGTCTTGTTTTATCCACAAACCAAAATGATTGACTTTTAATGAATTCTTTGTTATCCCGAGCAAAGAAATTAAGAAAATATTCAAATTTAAGAAGCTTAAACTATCGGAAATCTTGTTTTAATCGTGACAAAAGCTTCAAACTGATCGATTATCAAAGTAATTAATTTATTAATCAATTAATAATCAATTCATCGTTTGTTTCAGCTCTAGTTGATTGTCAATGTTAAAGGAAAGCTTCACCCTAAATCAAACCAATTATTTTTGGATTCAAATACCCTAGTATACAACCTCAAGGTAGTTATTCTAGTAAGAAATATAGATATAATTACAGATATAGAGATATAATAATTCTTGGTGGTTTGTATTTGTACTTTTTGCTTGTTCCCCAGTCGTTTCAGGGATGACACTGAAGTTTTGGGAAAAAAAAGAAGTATAGTCTGCCAGCAATAGCCAGCAGTGTCCTTGACGGATGCCCAAGCCGCCTCCATCAAGGCCAACAAGGCCTTGTCTGCAGAGGTTTGTAGCCTACATGCTAAGGGAATACTCTGTATTGTTAAAATGCACTTTTTAGATTTTTTACCCCCCTCACAACAGTGCTAAGGTTCATAACAGACTGTCACCCTTATGTTCCACTTTTGGTTTTAAAGCATGGGTGGCTTGTCATTATAGGCAGGTTAGGCCCAGCCTCAGTAACTATTCAGTTACTAAAATATATATTTAATTTATAAATGTTCTGTTTGTGCTGGTCAGGAGTTAGTTCCATATTCTCTCTTTGTATGTCCAAATAAGGAAAGAGGCACAGAGGGATATATTTATGGTCAAATACATTTTAATCTGGTGTGCATTAGCAGGTAAAAGACAATGACTAAATATATTCTAAATATTTATCTTTTTTTTTCCTGCAGGAGTGATGGTTGGCATCATTGTTGCACCCTGCTGCAGGAGCTTGGTGGGGTGAACCGCTTGTATTCGGCAGTGGGTGCTGAACTCCCCTCAATGCCCCAAATGCAGGGACAGTGACTTTGGTGAACAGTTTTTTGTGTTGAGTGGCATGGAGGACGTGGTAACGGCCCTTCATCATGTAGTTTTGTACGTTTTTGGACTGTTATTCTTGTTCTTTTTTCATACAGTGTTGTTGTAATATAGTATGGATTGTTGTTCTTGGTGTTATTGTTGCTTTGTCAACTTTGAGTGAAAAATGGTTTCCAAAACATGCATGGTCTTTTTTTAATCTGTTATAGTAAATGCTGGACATGTAACCAGACATAATTTATGTGTTACTTTGATTTACTGACCATTTCAGACCTGTAGATATTTATGTTCAGATACAGGGCGACACCTGCTGGTCAGATTTAGTCATTTTTCAATTTCTATTTATGCTGTCCACAGAGTGAAGGGAGCAAAATATGCGTATTCTTACCAATTTTTGAAATAGATATGATGTTTCAAGATATATTAGGCAGCTGTCAAGATGAAATAGGAAATAGACAAAAAAATTAAAATAGGGAACATATTTTGACTAAAAACTACAAGTCTCAAAACCCCGACCCATAAGTTAATTAGACTTGTACTAAAGCCACTCACTCACCATGACTCCTTGTGCTCACAAGTGCTCACACCCGGGTGTAAATAGTTACTGTAAGGTGTTTGTTAAAAAGACACCAAATGTCTCTTTATTTTTTCAATAGTCCAAATAGTTATTTTATTGCTACACATCAACACATCCTCTTCCCACCCATACCTTCTTCATGGAGGTATGGGTGGCTCTGAAATGATAAAAAACATACAGATAAAATATATGCTGTATACAGGCCTAACAATGTTGCAAATAAACAAACAAATACCAGATGAAACGAATATCATTTAATACATCTCTAGCAATAACATGGACAATTACAGGCCTATGAGCAAACCAGGCATGCAGTTAAATACTCTCATACTGCTACCTTCTGGTAGCGAGGGTAAACATCACTAATCATCTGTCTGTCTGTCTATCTATCTATCTATCTATCTATCTATCTAATCGGTTATTATTTGTTTCTCTACTCTCCTCTTGGCTTTTATTTTGAAGTATTTGCTTTATAAAAAATAAAACTATAAAACTACTCATACCAGCAAAGGCAATATTGCGTTGTAAAAATAACTAAATGCACAGATCTCATCAAACCATTAACTTTATATAGTACAATAGTGCACTATCAGATCAAAATAAAAGCAAACATAAAAGCACACAAATTAAATACAGTATAAATATAAAGTTTAGCACTATCCAATAAAAATAAACAAAATTTTAACCCACTCACACAAACTACTTAACACTACAACTACAAATACAATCAAATGTGAACATGACAAGGCTGTCAACGTCCTCGTATGTGAATGTGTGAGTGTGTTTGAGCGTCTGTGTATCATTATCACAGGGATATGGCTGATGGTAAAGCAATACCAGTGGCCTGGGTGACTGTTATATGGGTCAAAACCTGACTCGTCTCCCCCTGGCTGGTTTGCAGCCTGGTCCTCTCTCTGGGGCTTGTGTGCTTCCCCCTCCTCTCTTAATCATAGGGACACACCCCAAAACTAGACATTCTGATAGGTAAGCCCATGGGCCAATGGGGCCATGTGTGTCAGAAAGTCTCTGTCTTTCCTTCTTTTTACCACCTTCTTCTCCTATTTCCTGTGTTAACATTAATCCTGCAACATATCTTTCTTCCCTCAGAGCTGCTTCTCTTTCCCATTTCTCAGAAATGTGCCAATCTATCTTCTTCTTTACTTTCTTTTCCTTTCTCTCTTCTAACAATACCCTACACCTTTTCAAACAATCAGTACTCAATATGCCTATTATAGGAAACATTTCCTCGGTCAAATGGTGCCAGAGTGGAACATCTTCAACAACACTTTTACCCCAATTACTATTTTTTATTTAATTAATATGTAAATTTATTAGTACTGTTGTTTTTATTTTATTTTATTATTGTTGTTATTTCTAAACATTTTAATCAAACCTCCAATCTATTCTTTTTGTTCTCGCCTATTTCTAGTGTTGTGTTGGTGGGGGAAGACTCACACACAGTGAGTCTTCCCCCACCAACACAGCTGGTCTCATTCACCACAAGGAGTCAGCTCTTAGAACCAGTTTGTTCACTATTTCCTAATCCTATTATATTATTAATTATAGCCTAACGCTCATGCTATAATAAATCAAAATAAAAAATAACAAACTTCACAGCCTGCAATGACCCCATGTAAAAAATAGCTTTTCCTCTTCTACCTAGGTTTCTAGTCTTCAATACCACACAGGAATTATATGGAGACGGTGTCGGTTACCACAAAGGAATTATACCAGACCTCGATATTCAACCACAGAAATTATAGAATATCTCGACAGCCTACCACAAAGGAATTACAACTGTCTACCTGAAAATGATTTTTAAAAAGATGGAATGTCCACTGGTCAGCATGCCCAGAAAATAAAATAAAGTCAGCACCCGTTTCTGACGTCAGGCAGATTCCTGTCCTCCTTTGTGGAGCGGAATTTTTCCTTACCAGTAATAACCTTCAGTCAGAACCCAGGCCCTGAGCATTGGAGCGTCCATCCCATCCTCGTCACCAAAATGTGAAAGAAATTCTTGAGTCATCAGTGTTGAGTAATCATATCTTTACTGCATGCATGGATTTTTGCATGGAGGAGAGACACTGTCACCAAGGACGGTCTAAAATGGTCTCTCCCCTTCCTCCAAAAAGAAAAATCAGTTATTTCCCACAGGCACCAGTCTCAAACGTCCTTCCCGACATTTTCCACACTGTCACTTAATCATAGGGACACACCCCAAAACTAGACATTCTGATAGGTAAGCCCATGGGCCAATGGGGCCATGTGTGTCAGAAAGTGTGTTTGACAGAAAATCTGACCTGTTACAAAACAATAGGACATTTTCAGTGCATCATGAACCTGAAAATGGGACGCCCCTAAACTTGGGAGGCCCCTGGGCTTCAGCCCAGGTAAGCCCAGCATTAAAGCGTCACTGGATTCAGAGTCCAGAGTGCTAACCATTACACAATGGAACCATAGTGTCAGGGTTTAGAGCTGGTTCAGGGAAACCTGGACCATCTCTTAGTTATGCTGCTATAGAACTAGACTGCTGGGGGATTTTCCTGTGGTGCACGCACATTCACTCTCTCACACTCAGGATATGATTATGACTTTTTATATGTCATTAACCTTGACTCTTTCTCTCCCTAGTTTGTATCTTTCCTTCCTTCCCTCTCTCTCTCTCTGTATTCTCATCATGCAGGTTGTGGGATCAAGATCCAGTTTTCGAGGCTATCCATATCATCACATCATCGATATCATTAACTGTATAAACTTGTAACCTGATACAGTTATTGTGTATCTGCTCCTGGTCTCTCTCTCTTCTGTCTCTACCTCATCTCCCTCTTGTCCTTTCTCTCCCCCGTCCCCCATTTTTCCTTTCACCCCAACCGGTCAAGGCAGATGACCGTGCATCTCTGAGCCTGGTTCTGTCAGAGATTTCTTCCTGTTAAGAGGGAGTTTTTTCTCTCCACTGATGCCTAGTGATTGCTCATTGTGTGAACTGTTGGGGTTCTCTGCTCTCCTTGATGTTGTCTATGTACAGTGCCTTGAGATAATGTATATTATGATTTGGCGCTATACAAATAAAATGGAATTTAATTGAATTGAATTGGAATCATTTTACATTTCTTGAGTGCAGCATTCCTGTCATGCTGTACTCACACATATACATCTCAAAGACCAAGGATACGTTTTACATAGTCACAGTCAGCACCAACATATTTTCCAAAGCACACTCTCCAGTGCTGCCAGATCTCACAAGACAGACAAGTAACAGGGCCTAAGAAAACAAGCCAGAAACAAGCGTTTTCTCTCTCAAAACTTCAGCACAATGGCCACATGAGGGACTTTAACTAGCTTTTAACATTCATTTAACATTATAAATCTGATGAGATATGACCATTTGCAAATCAATTTATACTGTTGTGCCAAGTACCTTACGTACCCAGTAAACCTCTGATAATTAAACTTTGCACAAACACACTAAGATCATCTTGAATCTAATTTATTATTGCTTTTGGTGTGCTCATCTTCATTTTTCTTTTAGTTCCAGGACTTCAAACCAATATGTCATAAAATAGAATCAAACTTGTAATTTCCCTTCTTCTTTTCCTTTCGGCTGCTCCCTTCAGGGGTCGCCACAGCGAATCAACCTCCTCCATCTAACCCTGTTCTCTGTATCCCCCTCTCTCACACCAACTAACTTCATGTCCTCTTTCACTACATCCATAAACCTTCTCTTTGGTCTTCCTCGATTTCACTTTAAATATCCATCCATCCATTTTCTACCGCTTTATCCTCCTTCACATGAGAGTCGCAGGGGGTGCTGTGCCAATCTCAGCTGACATGGGGCAATAGATGGAGTAGGTACACCTTGGACTTCCACATACACTCTCTCCCTCTATATCTGATGCCCGAACTGCTTCCCTCCAGAGACACAGAGGATCAACAGCTTTCCGCTGTGATCCAAACAACGGCGCATCCATGCTCCGCAACTCCAAGGTTCGGTGTTTTGTAAACGTTTCTTTGTGTTGAATGTGTTGGATTGCGCACCCGCACGTTTGTATTTGTTTTCTTTGATCACTCTGTATGTTTGTTGTTGTTTCGCTGCTGAGTGCAGAGCGCATCTTGGCCGCTGCAGTCACTGCAGCGATGTATCTCCCCCTGCTGTGAGCGAGTAGACAGGTCACGTGGCAAGAAAATAAACCATGGATGTATTATAAGAACTGGATAGAGCACCGCCCCTTTGGCTCCGTTCATTCCTATGAAGTTTCTCACCCAGTGCATATGCCAATTGTTTTCTTGGACACTTTTTGCTTGATTTTCCATTCACTGATACTGTTCATTTCCAAATTGTTGTAAAGTACGAAATGTTGCTAATGGTAGCAATACAAGCACTTTATCTCCCAGTGAAAACTGTCTAAGTTTTGCCCCTCTGTTGTACAGACGCTGTTGACGTTCCTGGTCCTGGAGCAAATTCTCCAGTGATTACTGACCCAGTGAATGAAGTTTTGCTCACAGGTCCAGGATGTACTGTACCTCGTTTTTGCTGGTGCTTGGACCCACCTCCCAGTTTTCCTTAACGAGGTCAAAGACACCCCAAGTTTTTCTGCCGAACAGGAGATCAAAGGGAGAAAATCCCGTGGAGGCCTGGGGAACCTCCTGCACTGCAAACAACAGAGGGTCGAACCATTTATCCCAATTACGGCTATCCTCGTGCACAAACTTACGAATCATGTTCTTTAGTGTGTTGTTAAACCGCTCCACCAGGCCGTTGGTCTGGGGATGGTAGACACTAGTCCGGATTGAGCGGACGCCCAGTAATTCGTATAGCTCTCGTAGTGTACGTGACATAAATGATGTCAGGATCTCTTTCGGGATCCCAACTCGAGAGATAACTTGAAACAACTGCGAGGACGACCGCTGCCTCGATGTTGGGGGGGTGGTGGCACTGGACCCAATTAGCTGTGGACGACGGTAACCCAGCGATGAACTGCTCCAGCGCCACCTGTCCCACGACGTCCTCCACAGATTGGATCCCCGGCTGGAGGCAGCGCCCCGCTGCGTCCAGGAGTTGCTGCGCGTACGCAAAGGGGCGACCGGCTTCTTCAAAAGAGAGCCCCCTGAACTGCCACCGGTGTCCCTCCGGAGTCCTGCCTAGCCGGTCCAAGATGGCTCTCTTCAGCTGGGCGAAGTTATGGTGCGAGGCCGCCGGCACGTGTCCTCCTCGCTCCTCTTTGTGGACCCAGCCTACTGCAAGAGACCAGAACCAGGTTACATGTGTGCTTATATAGCTGACTGATTACCTGATTCTGTCCAGCTGTCTGATCACCGTCTGAGCCACTTCTCCCTCTCCTCCAGCAGTTGCCACTCTAACCACACCCCACTTGTACAATCGTCATCGGGATGCGTGCTCACTGCTTCTGAACATCTGATTTTACAAATAATTTCTTTGTTTTCTAATTAATGCTATAAAGCCTATTTTGATGGACTCGGGAGGGTGCTGTCTATTCCGGTGGATCAGAGGGAGAGAGAAGGTCCTGGGTCAGGAAGGAGCCGCTGCCCGTCCCTCTCTCTCCTCACTTCACGTCGTTTACGTCAATAGAGGGAAAATTGAATTCAGGCCAAACGTTTTATTTACAAGATTAAACTGAGTGACACAGTCTCTGTCTATCGATCGCACTGTACCTGTACACACACACACAAACAGCGCTGTCCCCAGTGATGTGACAGTGAACCGGCTATACAAGCACTGATGCGCATATCATGCCCACACAACGATTGGGACATACACATAGAGCTGTACTACTTTTCATTGGATAATCTGATTCCGATAGGTGCAGTTCATTTTAAAATCGGCGCCTATACCGATGACAGCTAGAGAGGGACCTCGTTATCAGGCACAGAAGCGCTTTACTGCAGTCAAGCCAGCCGTGGTTCGCGTTTGCCTGGTCAAATCAGCCGCATGTTTTTTTTCCAGTGCGCAAATCTACTAACGTTTACGGTAATGGTAATTAAACCGCACTGAAGAGCTGGGAGTGACTGTGAGGAGTCCAAGATTCAAACACTACTGAACTAAGCACTTCCTTCCATCTGTGGCATGTTAGTACTGCTACGACCAGAGGGGAACAGTGACACGATTTCACCGTCAACTGAGGTATATCTGGTTGTAGCAGGTTGTTGAAGTGATGTATTATTTGATACATTCTGAATGGCTTCTGGTGAAGATAGCAGACTGTCCAATAAAGCGGCAGCTTGGCCGAGGCGCTCTCGTTCTCTCCCAGCCGTCATGATGCGCTACCTGTTCACAGTTCCTGCTTTTCGTCACATGACCGGAAGGCCTTCCACTCTCACACATACTTTTTTTGTACCTTGCATTCACACAAAAATGCTTTACACACACACACACACAAAGTGTGCCAAACATAGTGAATATGAGAGCTAAAAAAAAGTGAATGTGAGAGCTAAAAAAAGTGAATGTAAAAGCTAAAAAAAGTGTATGTGAGAACCAAAAATAATGAATATGAGAGCTAAAAAAAAGTGAACGTGAGAGCTAAAAAAGTGAACGTAAAAGCTAAAAAAAGTGTATGTGAGAGCCAAAAATAGTGAATATGAGAGCTAAAAAAAAGTGAATGTGAGAGCTAAAAAACATTAATGTAAAAGCTAAAAAAAGTGTATGTGAGCCAAAAGTAGTGAATATGAGAGTTAAAAAAGTGAATGTGAGAGCTAAAAAGTGAATGTAAAAGTGAATGTAAAAGCTAAAAAAGTGTATGTGAGAGCCAAAAATAATGAATATGAGAGCTAAAAAGTGAATGTGAGAGCTAAAAAGTGAACGTAAAAGCTAAAAAAAGTATGTGAGAGCCAAAAATAGTGAATATGAGAGCTAAAAAAAGTGAATGTGAGAGCTAAAAAAAATTAATCTAAACGCTAAAAAAAGTGTATGTGAGCCAAAAGTAGTGAATATGAGAGTTAAAAAAGTGAATGTAAGAGCTAAAAAAGTGTATGTGAGAGCCAAAAATAGTGAAGATGAGAGCTAAAAAAAATTGAATGTAAGAGCTAAAAAAAGTGTATGTGAGAGCCAAAAATAGAGAATGTGAGAGCTAAAAAAGGTGAATGTAAGAGCTAAAAGAGTGTATGTGAGAGGTGTTTTGTGTATGTGAGAGGTAAAATTATGGATGTGAAAGCCAAAACTAGTGAATGTGAGAGGTAAAATTGTGTATGTGTGAGGTAAAAAAGGAATTATGGCCTATACGGCCCCTCAAAGTGCTCTATCCAGTTCTCATAATACATCCATGGTATAAACGGTAAAATTCACCGACTGGCCTGGCTCTGCCTGTGTCGAGTCTGTGTGGTTAGCCATCAACACTCAAGCACGTGATCCTTTTGTTTCATTCACAGAACACGCTGTGCTTTGAAACACACTCTGTGTCTGCCCGCTACTCAATCGTGTACTCTCTCTCTCTCTCTCTCTCTCACTCACTCACTCACTCACTCACTCTCTCTTTCATTCGTGAATATGAGCTCCCTCATAGGCGCCCTCTTGTGTCGAACACGTTCTGTCTTTTGTACATGACTAACGGGGGTTGAGAGGGTCAGTGCTCGGATTCATACCTTCATTGCTTTTCAATTGGGATATATTTGATATTATAGTCAGTTACAGTGATTATTTAGACTGATTTTAAAGGCAAAGATTGATTGTCTTTTCCCTGTTTTAAATTTCATATTTTCTTCCAAATATTTAATAAAGAAATATTAAAATTATTATTTGTACATACATATATATATATATATTTCTTTTTTTTTTTTCAATCAAATTATTGCCACTAATTTTGATCCCCAACACTGATGACATCCAGTATATAAACGATCTGAACTCAAACTATTTTAATAGTATGTGGAGAGAATAAAAAGGAACGTTATCACAATGCGCAATGACGCAAAATAGTTGATTTGTCTCTGCTAGAGGATGAGGATCAGACAAACCAAAGCTTCAGAGGGAGATCATTTTCAGAGAAGACCTTCTGCATTTACAGCATTTGCCACGTTCTGCCACTCACATCTTTTTTGTAATAAGCGATGACAAAACTGTCTAAAATGTTTTTTTTGCCTCCGATTATGTGAACTTCCTCTTTTCTCTGTGTTTGCCATGATTTTCCAGTCACTTCTGATCAATGAATATTAGTAACTTGTGGGCATTACCTCAAGCCTGCAAAAGCTGCGCCGCATACGAGTTGGTTGTGATTTATAAAGAAAAACTGGCGTCTGACGTTCGCGCGCATGGTTTTAAAAATCCAAATGTTTTTGTGCAAGCAAATCCTGTGTTTCCTACATACTCCAACATTTCAGGTGTACCTACACATAACTTTATAAATGAGACCCCAGATTCTTATTTCTTACACTGTCTTATAAATCTTCTTCTATGGGGTTTAACGGGAACTTGCTACAATGATGTTGACTTAAAGCTATCTTCTAGAATTACAAAACTGCAATATCCCATCTTATCATCATATTGTTTCTTGGTTCTACAGTGTCATCATCTCAGTCTTGTCTTTCACCAACTTTGCTCCCATCTTGATAGATGAAAATGCACTCCAGAGCCTCAGATTCATTATTTCTATTTCTTTGACTAACTGTCTTTCAACAATGCAGTTCATTCATTAGTTAACCACCTCTTCTGTCAGGTAATTCTAAAAGTGACAGCATGCTGGCTAAACAACATCAACAGCACATCGCTTACTCCTTCTGTTTCTCCGCAACACATCTCTTCTTGACCATCTCTCTGCCTAAAATAACAATCTGACTACAGGTTGCCTCCTTTGTTGGTAAAGTAATGGTGTTTTACAACAATTGGCATAGGTAATGTTGCATTATTGCCTCCTTCTGGACTATTCTTCCATGTGGATTATGCTTTTTCTCTCACTATTATTCAATTTCTAGGCCTCAATGCTGTGAGTTGTGTACACTATTTCAGAGCTTTTTTGATCAGATACCTTTGCTCAGGGGAAAGCTTCTCAGGAAAGTGGATGTGAAAAGTAATGATGAGGTTTCCTCTCTGTGAAGGATCCTGAGACAGTGGCATTCCCTCTCCACTCACCACTTTTTTGTACATAGGTCTGATGACAAATGGAAAAACTCAAAAAAACATAACAAACAAAAACCACTCTGAATGTTATGTATATACAGCCAATTCTACTTTGACCCCAGTATGGGAAAGTACTTACTGCACAATGTCATTAATAGGGATGGTGAGTAGTCTGCCATCTAGTGTCTCCACATTTACAGAGAATCCAGTCAGGGCCTATGTGAAAGATTATTTTTGCTTTAGTTTCTTTTACTCTAGGTTTGATTGATAATAAAAAAACATGTTACAATGACTCACCATCTCCAGAGAAATGTGGACCTTGTAGATCAGGTCATTATCTTGTCTTTCAAACAGAGGATGACTCTTCTGTCGCACTATGAACACAAAATCTGCAGGGATGTTGTTTGGTCCCTAAAGGTTAAAGGATAATCACATTTTCAGGATCATTTCTTTAAAACAATTATCTAATGAAAAGTCAGCAAGGTCCCTGGATAGAATCCTAGTTCAGCCATATGGAGTTTGCGGTCCCAAAACATGCGTTAATTTGACACTCTAAATTGACCGTAGGTGTTAATGTGAGGGTATGAAGTTGCCCCTGTGGGACCTATCTTACATCTAGCAAAAAAAGCAAAGCAATTATCATTGCTAGCTTCCAACCCATGCAGTTGTCATTTGTTGGTAGCAAATGTACTTGCACTCATCAACTCACCCATGGGTGTGTCTTGAAATGAGTGTTAGGTGCAATGTTGGCACATTGTGAACTTGAGGCAGCAGAAAACCAACAAAATCCTGGTCTAAAGTCAATGACACAGCATTTTCATGTGTATTGAAGTGGCACATTGGATGCACCAACACAGATGGGTAAAAGTGCACCGAAAGACAGGTGCATTATTCATCCTCAACAGTTACAGAACTCATATCTGCATCTGCATCCAACACTTTGTGTTGTCTAAAATGTAAAACATATATTTGTATTGCAGCTGCACATCATGTGAGACTGTGCACGCAATCACCATCGACTTCTGCCTATCTGCTTCCGCTTACTTCACATTTATTTTAAACCTCAAACCTGACTTTGGCACATTTCGTTAAAGTTCCTTTTAAACACTGATGTTCAGCTCTTCAGCAGAGAAGTGTTCACATCTCCAGGTTCATCCATTTACATTTAAATAACAATGCAGGTTTAACTGGAATGACAAGTGAAACTGATTGGCTTACTTGATGTTATCCCAAAATGTTATTCCTATGAAGAAGTCAGACAACCAATTTGCACCTTGTGCCTCACTTTGCACTGAGATTACATGCCGTTTAAATAGCACACCATAATGCACTTGCGTCGTGCATTTTAGATCATCTAAATAGGGCCCTATATGTTTACCCCGCGATAGACTTGCGGCCTGTCCAGGGTGTATCTTGCCTTTCGCCTATGTCAGATAGGATTAGCTTCAGTACTTTCACGATCTTCATGTGGAGGATAAAGCGGTAGACAAAGAATGGGTGAATATCACATGATGGTTCGTTTACCTGATCTCCTTCCTTGGGGAAAATGATTCTTGTGCCGTCTTTCCATCCAGGATTTACATCAATTGTTTTAATCTTCTGTTTAATAATGAACGTTTGTGTTTCCTCAGTCAATTCCTGTTGATCAAATGTGGCAAATAAAACAGTGTGATTAGTTTATTCTTATGTAAAACTTCAGAATCAAAACCCCATTCTTCTTCTTTCCTAACCTTCCGAGATATCTTGATCTGTTTTGTGCATCCATGAAAGAGCTCCTCCAGGGACAAGTTAAGGTCTCTCTCTACTGGAGGGTCTTGTGTCTTTACCACTACTTGTTGGAGGCCACCAAACCTAAGTGGTGCCTCATTAGTGTGGAAGTCTAGTAATGTAAATTTTGCAAATGGAAAATCAGATCAGTGTAGTTGCTGTTAAATAAAATAGATTTGCATTACTGTATTTGTGTTTATCTGGCTATTATTCATATTCTCTCACCTGCAAATGGGTTGTCACCTCCAAAGAATTGCCTGAATGTTTTGTCTGGTTGTCCATGGTAGTTATACTTAGTTGACCATGCTCCACCAATGCCAAACTCAGGCGGTATACCACTTTTTAGACCCTCCTCACCAAATTTGTCATAAGTGGCCTTTTTCCTAGCTGTTAAAAAAAACAACAATGTTTTTGTGAAAACATGTTTATAAGTTTACAGATTCACCACAAAAACTCAAATCATTGTAGTGTGTGTTAGGATCTGTTGTGCAGACCTGTGTTTCCACTATATATTACAGCACAAAATCTGGGTGACATTAACTGTGTGTTTGAATACACACCTATATACTTTTAAACTCATGTATTATCTACAAATTACATACACATAAAACACACAGCTTTGTGCACCTATTTTTCTCAGGGCATTGCACTGATTGGACTTGGATTCATTTTGACAGCCTAAACAAAGGCTTATCCTTCATCTCAACCATAACCTGGTAATGCTTAACCCTAACCTTAACCTAATCACAGTTTAAATCATAGCCCTAAACTTAACCTGGTCCTCAGAAATGAGGTTCTGCATCATGAGGTTTTCGTCCCCTTGAGGACTACTGGTTCACACACAGAGCTACTTACGGTTGCTGAGAACATCATAGGCTTCACCCAGATGAGTGAATTTATCCCTGCTTCCAGGTTCTCTGTTGCTGCTCGGGTGGAACTTCAATGCAAGACGTCGATATCTGTGCAAAAAAATAGGAGGAAGCAGCGATAATGTGATAATGTGCTAAATGTCTATGATTCATATTTAAACATCTGAAGGGAGTTTACAAAAAATAACTTGCGCTTTTTTGATATCTGCATCTGTTGCGTCTCTGTTCAGTTCCAGAGTCTCATAATAATCGAATGTCATTGTGAAATTCAAACCTCGACACTTTCAGAGTCTGGTGTGAAGCTCCAGGGCATTAACTTGCTTTCCTCATGTGACACAAAAATTATGTCACTCGACATTTTCCTTTGATGTCGCACACCTATACTTTTTTTTGAATGAACTGGTAGCTCTGTTAGACTGCTCCACCCTAAAATCACAACACTTGTCAAATATTATCTCTAGTAACAGTCACTGTCCAAGAGTGTTATTTAATTTACTTCTGTTGTACCCGATGTCTCTGTGTTAATCTGTGAGATTTTCTTTGCTTCTTATTGATAAAGTGGATTCTGTAAAACAGATTATCAATGACAACAGTAATGACTTGTCTGCTGCCACTGCTCATTCTGCTGTGTTTGAGCACTTGAGCTGGTTTCTTTCTCCTCCCTCGCTGACACAGTAAAATCTCTGAAGCCTACAAATTGCCGACTGGATGTTGTCCCTGCTGGTATTTTAAAGAAAGTTTTTTAATATTGTACCCAATTTAGACCCTTTAGTTTTATCAAATGTTAGACCTCTCCCACTCGCCATTTTTTTCAAAGGTTTTAGAAAAAGGTGTTTTTACTTACATCCTTTTAAGAAAAAAACTGTTCTGGATAAATTTCAGTCTGGTTTTAGGTCTCGACGTAGCGAGTCTGCTTTGCTGAAGGTCCACTTAAGGACACATTTAAAACACAGAAAGCTCTTGGCATGGCTGGTTTTTGGGGTATAATTAACAAACAGAGGCTGTTGAAAGTCGACAGGTGGCGGGTAAGTTGTGCTGCTTCACATTTGCACTGTTTTAGGTTGTCATTATAGTTTACGGTTAAAGTCTTAATGTATGCTGTTCTCTGACATGTATACTAGGTAACCATGCTATTTGTGTGTCATTTATACCTCTAATTTAAGTTTTATAGGCAGTTTTAATGTGGCGATTTTGGCGCGAGTTAGCTGCCCCACTCGGTGCTACGTGACGATGTTGAGATTCATTGTGCCTGTACTTCTGGAGGTATGCATTTCTCTGTCATTGTACAGTTTACGGTCAACCCTTAATGTACAGTATGCTGTTCTCTGACATATGTGACACACAGGCATACATAGGGAGAGAGGGAGGATTGGTTCACTGTTCACCCACAAACAAGCTTTTTGTCTTAACATTGGATTACTTTCTGCTGCTTGTCTGTGTTGCTTTTGGCATGGTGATATCTGAATAGTTAATAGAGATTATATTTTTGCTTAAGCTCTTTTTGTGTTTGTTTCAGATCAATGGACAGCTTTGTCATCAACACTTTGACATAGTGGCAACTGACAGACCTTATAGAAATATTTCAAGGTAAGACATTTTTTTTCCCATCCACAGCATACCAATGTCTGCATTGCTATTCATAGTGATAATTTGGATAGTCATTGCGTTGACTGCATTCCTTTTTGTATAAATTCTTATGAAATATAATTTCCTCTTTTTTTCAATAGCTTCCATGTAATGTGTCAACGTGACTCAGATAAATGAATAGGGGACATGCCTTTTGTTGGCTTTCAGTGCTTTATTCTATTTTATTATAATAATAATAATAATAATAACAATAGTTTTCTTCTTTTAGATGAGGCCACCATCAAAGAGCTGATCACAAGCTGGCCCTAGCCTCAAGTTTCTCAAGAAGTTTAGAGGACGTGAGAGGCACAATTCTTCAGTTTTCCGGGAGTCCAAACTGGTCAAGTTCCTCCAAACAAGAGTACTTGCATGCAAGTAGCATGTTTAGGTGTTTACTGACACTGATTTTAACTGTTCCATGCAGTGACCTGAATAAGAAAACATTTATATTGTGGATAATAATACATTTTTTCCAAGATTCCAGTATAAGTGTTTATTGCATAATATATGATGTGCATGACCAAATCTAGCATGTATTTTGTTACAGGTTTGTAGTTTGACAATTTTATAGATATTGGTAGTGCAATTTATTTTCTTATAGATTGTACTGTAATGTGTTAGAATTAATCTGGTATATTTGACCCTGCATTTGGGTAGAATATATAACAAATATATGTAGTTGAAACAACCCATAATTGTAGTTAAGTTGACCCAGCATTTGGGTAGAATATATAACAAATATATGTAGTTGAAACAACCCATAATTGTAGTTAATTTGACCCTGCATTTGGGTAGAGTATATAACTAATATATGTAGTTGAAACAACCCATAATTGTAGTTAATTTGACCCTGCATTTGGGTAGAGTATTTAACTCATCTGGTGGGTTAAAATGTAACTTGTTGTTTCATTGTTATGCTGATGATGTTCAAATTTATTTACCTTTGCAGTCCGACCTTAGTGTCTCATAAAACATTTTACTTAACTGCATATCTGACAACAAACAGTGGCTGAGGCAAAATTTTCTTAATTTATATGACTTTTGGTGATACTGGAGCAGCGAGCTGGGGTGCCCTTGTCTGTCAAGTCAGCTCAGCCATTAGAAAGTTGCCCCCTGAGATGTGCATTATCACTGACCTGGGCCTTTTTAAATCCAAACTTAAAACATATTTATTCAAAATGGCTTTTAATACCCAGTAGTGTGGTGAGCTTTTTTTAATTATTTCGTATGTATTACATTACATTACCTGATGGAGGCAGATGGACCACTGTGGTGACCATGGTGGTGTCTCCTAAAAGGAGAAGCGAAAAGACAAAGAATTCAGAAAACATAGTCTTTGCCTGTCAAGCAACCAATTCAACAGATTAAGGGAACACACACTGAAAAATATTTCCACATATACAATGTACACCTTTAGCTACAGAAAGCATGAGGAGAATGTTAATATTTTAATGGCAAGTACATATCCCATCTTGTCTGTCTTTGGATCCTTTATGCACCTGTCTTAAGAAGTGGATGTGCAGAGATTTTTCATAGTTGTGAATGCCTTGGATTCCCTAGGGAGGATTTTCAAAGTATTCCTGGAAGAGAAGGATTTCTTTAGCACTCCTATTGCTGCAACTTGACCTAAGAAGTAGAAGAAGTGTTGAATAATGGATGGTAGTCTCAAATTATATGTGTTCTTCCTTTTAATTTCTGCTCCACACTCGTTCTGACAAAAAACATAAATAAAGTGGTTGAGTAATCAAAATTTTAAAAATTCAAGTTGGCTTTTTTCCCCAAAAAATTACATCCCTTGACGTTTTGAAGGGTTTCTGAAGAGTTTTCTTCCCATGCTTTTGTCAGTGAACATCATTATTGGTACTGCTGTATTTTCTCAACGTTTATGATGTAGCGGTTTAACAGAGTTAGAAATAACCATTTATGAATTTCTCCAAAATAGATGCGCTTGCCCTTTTATGTTTTGGAGCCACCTGGTGGTTTAAATGTGCAACTGCATGGGTAGTGTTCCTTCTCTGGCACCGTAGCCTACGTGACTCGGCAAAGAAGGAAACTTCTAAGCCGGAGACTCGAACGCATGTAGTTGGTTAACATCACTGATGACAGCATTGTGTGTTGCTGCTTTTTATACCAGAATAAAGAGGAAACCAGAGTGTGAGCAAGAACTGTGTGGCCATGACGTTCTTCTTGCACCACATACGCACACACACCGGTTACAGTGGCTTTGTTCTCTGCTAAGTCTTATTTCTTCTTCGAAAGTGATTTGACATTGCGTGAGATATTTTGTAAGAGAAATTGCAAAACATTTTCCACTTTCAGGTTGTCCACTATAGTAATTTCCTGTTCACTTAATTGTATAAAATATTTATTTTACTATTTTACATATTTCGTTTTTACATTTGTTTTAACTTATTTTTATTGTGCTCTTTTAATCTTTAAATGTATATCATGCCCCCACCCCCATGATTTGTATATGTCAGTTGTTTTCGTTAAGAAGTGTGAAAAGTGCTTATATAACCGCTTGCCAATGACAAGATCGCGGATACACACCGTGTGGAACGTCATCATTATTGGTTTTACACACTGATCGCTATTATGTATTATCGTTACATACAGTATTTGTTGAGTACAAGACTATGTACTATTATTTCCATATTCCTGAATGATGTAAACACGTGAAAGCCGTTGCGCTTAGTTTATATCGTGACCTTCACATGCCCACCAAGTGTGTCCTTTTTTTTGCCTAAACAAATGTATGTACAAATACAAATAAATGTGTCAACGTATCTATACCGATAAACGGAAGTTGTCAAAAATAGTATCACATTAAAGATAAAAGTGAAGAAGGAATTCAGAAACAGATGTATATATTTTAGTACAGTGTTGGATTTTTCAGGCAGTATACCCCGAAACCCATTTCGGGTCCTTCGGCGTTACATGGTGCAACATGTGTCGGATTGTTCCAGAAGAACATCCTTGGCTCTTTTCACGTTAAACCGAAGGCGAGCGTCCTTGTCGGCTCTGAGCTCCGTGTCTTCAACCCTGTACCCTGGACGCTTGAAGGACTGTCGCACATATAACAGCTTTCAGCAGTTTTCTTTGAACCGTGTTTTGGACGTTGAACGCTGCGGACGTTTTTAACGCCTCTGCCCTCACCAAATTGTCAAAATGTTGAGTTTCGCACGAGGCTTTTCAATTACTCTACCAACGAGGAGCTGCACCAACAATGTTTCCTCATTAATCAAGAAGGTAAGTGTATTTCACACACGTGATGAGGATCTTACACATAACTGATGTGTGACATGACTGTCAGACTAACTTGGTCTTGTGTCGAAGCCCAGCTAGCTTAGCATGCTAACGGAGTTAGCCATAGGCCAGTTTACTTAATCAGGACTTCTTTCATAATTGTTACGTTGTAGATTACAGTGTACATGTAAATTGAGTTGTGGTATCACTAGCATTATTTGTATTCTCTGTGTCCACCATTGCTGAGGTATGGTTAGCCATCATGCATCAGAGACCATGCTAACGTGTTCGCCGACATATGACGTTTTACTAATAAATTCACACTGTGTCAAATGTAAATATATGTTTTTCTAATTAATTATGATATGTACTTTATTGCGTGTGTGACGAGAGACAGCGGATCATTTGCTCCAAGGTTGTTGTAAATGAGTCGATCGGTGACCTTCAGTGAAGTCTGTCATATCCGTGTGTTTTTTCGACTGTATATTAATTTTTTTTACCAGATTCAATCCAGTCAGTAAATATAAAAGAAAAAAATATAAGATGGAGAAAAATACATACAGACATACATGTGGTACAACGGAGTATTAGAAATAAACATACATATACATATGTATGTGCACATATCCCCTTTCACAATATTTTATACACTGATTGGTCCACAGTCTCAAGGCAAATGTCAGTTTTTCTGTTCAATGATGGCAATCCAGTCTTAAGTGCATGCAATCTTATGTGGATACTTCTGTTTTACTACTTCAGTGTTTAGTCGCGTGAAGACAATTTTGAAAACATTAAGGCACAGTTTTAGCTGAATGCACAGGTGATGATGGCATATTTAACAGCATTCAACCATGGTTGTTTCTCTTCCACAACTTAACATCATTATTTGTACCAACAGAAAAGTCCTTGCTTTAATTTTTCATAGTTTTTCCAGAAAATATTTATCTCTGGAACTATACAAAGAAGACAATCAGCTTCCTGTATTAACCCCAAATTGCTCCTGAGGTACTGACACTTTGTGTGTGATTTGACAGAAAAACTGCTGCATATAAATGTGCTGTGTGCATATTAATGGAGAAAAATGCAGTATACAATGCATTGAATTGTCACTTAAGACTATAATAGTTCTGTATTAATGAAATATAAAGTTAGGTCTGTAGTTAAAGAGAACATGTGGTAAGAGCTGTTTAACAGTTTTGTGATGTTCTTAGGCTTGCTGGAGAGGCTTCCAACCAGATGCACTCAGAGCCCTCTCCAGGAGAGATTATGCGTAAGTATCAACTCCCATCATGCTGTTGTTCTAGTTAGGTCTCCTGTCAAAAATGTATATTTATCAGTGTCTTATCTATGTCATATTAACAGCTTATTCCTATGTTGACTGCTTATTTCTTATGTTCCTGCCAAATCATAAATCTTCTTTTTGGCTTCCAGGTTTGTACCTGGAAGATGACATGTTTTTATAATACATGGAAAACACAAACTTGGCACCACCCCTTTAAAAATGTCCACTACCCAGTTATTTTGTTAAAGGAGACATATTATACCCTATTTCCCCAATTACGATAGTTTCCTGGTGTCCTAATGAACATGTATGTGACATGCTTTGGTCAAAATACCGTAAGGATGAAGCACCATAGCAGTTCAATAACCCTGCTAAACCCGCCCCTTTCAGAACACTCGGTTTTGTGCATGGTCCCTTTACATGAGACACAGGCAAACACACACCCACTTCTTCCAGGGGGTTTCTGATTTGTCCTTTTTACAGCGCTCACTCGCTCCCTCTGCTCCATTCCTCTCCCCCTCCCTCCACTAGTTCTCGGACAATATCAACATGGCACGCTGCCATGTTGATATTGGGAAGAGAAGAGAGGAAGAGACGTCCTACATAAGGACCAAGCCGAACAGTGCCGAACTGTAAATCAGTTAAAACACTTAGGGACAGCACCGCTGATCGCCAGCGGTGCACGGCGAGCTGCATAAACCGCCGCTGTATGTGACTGTATCAGACTGAGTCTGTACGTACTGAACAAATATTTTTAATTAGGACGTGACAGAATGGTCAGTTATGAGCTCAATTTGACCTTTTCTTAAAAATGTGTGTGTTCGTTGACTAAATACGGCGACCGCTGGCCACAGTCTGATGCGAAGTGTTGCGTACACACGTTTGCTGACTTTATCCGGCACATTAGCTTCAAATAAAACATAATAGAAATGTATCCACTGATCACACAAATCCTCTGAGGCTGGAAGTTTGTGTAAAACACTGTGCTCCACTGTGCAGCCATGAACAGCACACCTGTCCCACCGCGTTGACATAATACCGCTCTTCCTCCCTTGCCTGCACTCTCGCATTTTATAGGGACAAGGTGGAGCTAAGGTGGAGCTCCGAATATCAATCTCTCTCTTTTTATATGTGTGTGTGTGTGTGTGTATATATATATGTGTGTATATATATATATATCTTGCAGTCTTGCAGTCTTATGTCTTGCAGTCTTATGTGAAATAGTAGAAATTTTTAAATAAACTAATGATACCGGATATAAAATATTGGGAGATTAATTAACCACTGTTGTTTCTCAGATTGGTTTTGTGAACACATTATGTTTATATATTGTCATTAACGGTAACCTTTGTGTGTTTAAGGTCTGAAGCCATTAAGGGTGCAGTCATCGGCATTGACCTGGGAACTACCAACTCATGTGTTGCTGTCATGGAGGGGAAGCAGGCCAAGGTAAGGATGAGCAGATGCTTCCCATATCTGAAAACCACTGGGTTCTGTCGAGATATTGTTTTTCTTTCAATTGAAAATAGTTGCAATCCACCTTAAAAGACCAGTACCAGTCAGTCAGCAGTGATTAATGTGTCAATTAAGTTAACAGAATTGTGGTTGTTCATGCTTAAATCCACTTTTGCAGTAATACACAACGCTTTTCATAAGATAAACTGCTACAAATTAAAGAAATTCTACCACAAAAAAAGGGTTGTGTTTTATTCAACAATGTAAAAAAATTCACATTTGTATGCAACTACCTATGCTGCAGTGTAATCTTACGGAGCAATCGTCATTCTGAGTCGTATCCATAAAAAATCAATAAATTAGTCTGGCAACATTACCATAGGTGTAGGTTTCGTTACAGACTGATGGAGATGTTTTTGCTCGGTTGTGATGTGCTCACCGATACTTCACACACTGCACACCTCTCTGTTTGCCTGTCAGGTGTTGGAGAACGCGGAGGGAGCCAGGACAACGCCATCAGTCATTGCCTTCACTGCAGATGGGGAGCGTCTTGCAGGCATGCCTGCTAAACGCCAGGCTGTTACCAACCCTCAGAACACTCTGTACGCCACCAAGAGACTAATCGGCCGTCGCTTTGATGACCCTGAGGTTCAGAAAGACATGTGAGTTATCTTTGGACTTTGCATTTTGCATAAAGGCATAACTTTAAGTCAGTTTAATGGGTGAATCTTTTTTTTTAAATGGTGGACACATTCAAATGAGTGGAGTACATTTCTCAACTAAATGATTTGTCAACCAGACTTGTCAGACTAACACTGCACTCACATTGTTTGTCGCTTTAATGCTGAACATTCTCTGTCATAGATTACTTTATAGCAAGTTTTGCTAATGTTGTCAAAGTGGTGGCAGCATGGTGTCTGTAGGTGGGTGTACTTTAACAAAAATACCAGCAACGGGAAGAACCGCCTTTGGATGTACTGTTTTAGCTTGAATACTTTTACAAGATTTGATTGTCTTTTGTCAGTGCTGTAATATTTGTGATGTATGATTTGATTGAAAGTTGAACATTTTGGAACTTCTGCTTATGCAGTGCTGTTGATTGCAATGAAGCATCCATTGTGTGCAGCGTAAGAGAAAACTTGTCTTTTCATTCACAGGAAGAATGTCCCATACAAGATTGTGCGGGCATCTAACGGTGATGCCTGGGTAGAGGCTCATGGGAAAATGTACTCGCCCAGCCAGGCTGGAGCCTTTGTTCTCATTAAGATGAAGGAGACTGCAGGTAAGATGGCAGTGCAACAATATTTTACTCAATATAGTATTAGGATTGGTCCCTTGATGTTTCTGTCATTCTCATGTGAATGTGGCCAAATGTGGTGTCAATGTTGCAGAGAACTACCTGGGAACCAAAGTAAAGAACGCTGTTGTCACTGTCCCAGCCTACTTCAATGATTCTCAGAGACAGGTACACGCATGCACACACACTGTCACAATGTTATCATTCTGACCTGTACTATGGGAGGGCATGTCATATTTCACACATAAAGGAATCCAGCTGTCCGGTAAGAGGTGTTATAAAAAGATGGGCTCTGTATTTTGTTATGTTTTTATCATCAGCAAACAACTATTGAGGTTTTTAAAAGCAAAATCACTCTTTAAAGAATGTGCTACCTTTTCCACCAAAGATTGTTCCTCTGTGAAAATGTCCTTGTGTTTAGGTGAGCATAAGGAGATGACAGTTTTGTCCATTATAAGCGATGGGGCCTTCTTGACATTTTTTATCATTTTTGTGATGTCATCACTGGGTACCTTCAGACCAAAATTTAATGGGAACATGCTCGAGTGATCACCTATCCATCACAAAAAATTTAATTGATATGTCAAAAACTGCAGACAGGAAATTGCTGAAAGGGAGGGAAAACTTGCAGATAAATCCATGGTGATGAAAACATGACCTCCTTGGCCGAGATAATTATGTAACACCAAATGACAGCTTATAGTATCTCTAGGCATTTTTACATAATTTGGAAACTAGGGTGGTACATATAATAAGGTAATAAAAAAAATAGCCAGAGAATTGGTTCTGAACATTCTCCAGATTTTCCTGTAGGGATAGGACCGTGGTGTGGAGAGTTTTCTCTGCCGCAGGTTTAATAGTGAATAGACTCCGCACTCGCCTTTTTCCCAAACACGTGGACATGCTTGTGTTCTTGAACAAAAACTAGGCCGAAATGGTTAGATAAGTTCACCTATTAGAGATGCGAGGTTGGTGGTTACACCCCCGCACATCAATCCGCGGAGCAGGTGGATTGCGTGAGGGTGGGTCGCGGTTGAAATAAATAAATAATACAGTACGTAGGGTAACATATTGACTAGATCTGAAATGAGGCAGAAATTAGTTGACCTAGAGGATCTGCGCAGCTGCTGTGTTCCATAACAACATATTATGTTTAGCAGACTGCTGCTACAATTAATGATGATAGGGTGGCTGGCGGGTGCCTGTTGTAATTGTTGAAAAAAAAACATTGCTTCGGGTGGATGGCGGGTGGATTATTGATATTTAGCAGCGGGTGTGGATGACCTTACCACTCATCCTCACAGCTCTATCACCTATTTTACTCTCACTGCTGTTTAATTTTATTTGTGATTGTGATTGTGATTGATCTCTTTTTGTTTCGTTTGTTTGGTTACTGCTTTGATGGTCAATATTGGACGTTACAACCACGTTTTGAGCCTAAAATTAAATAATACAGTGTAGAATATTTTCCAACCTCCGCGCTGCTGCTTTAAAAAAAAAAAAAAGGCAAACAATTCCACACGGGGTCCTCAACAATCAACTCATTGTGTCATTCCCGTCCCTAGTTTCCTGCTCACACATGAAGAACACAGCTTAACAGTCTCATGTAGTTCTCACAGCAGCAGGGGGATCCCAAGAGAGTGTGTGTGATGCCTTGCTTGACCATGCAGGAAGGGGTGGGTGGGGAGCTGGCATCAGAATATTTGCTGGCTTAAAAATGGGTATAGAGACAAACATAACATTTCTCACAGTGAGCAAACACTCAAAATAGACAGCACAGCTGTGTATGAACAGCATACTACGAGTATGTGTTTTTATAGTGGAGTATTTCCTTTCAACATGTACATTTAAAAAGTAATCTGTCATCCTTCTACCTAAGGCTCCCCTTAAACTTCAGATGAATGATTAGTGATAGATAGATGGTGATGATGGTGTTTCCTCTGATTTATAAACGTTATTTATTTTAAAGCCCTTATCTGGTGTCTGTCTGACACAAAGGTTCAGATAATATTTTTATGAAACCAAATCATGCAAGCAGAAAGTTAACATTCTTTTTTTTCTCTGTTTTATATTTCATCTTCTCCAGACCTGTGCCCAGTCAGATGAAATTAAATCTTATGTGTTAAGCCATTTAAACATATACTGTTGGAAGTTCTGAAACTTAAATGTGTCTAACTACACATTTGATCAAAACTGTTTGGTTTGCTGATAATCACATAACCACAACTCTGTCTGTGATTCTCAGGCCACCAAAGATGCTGGTCAGATTTCTGGCCTGAACGTTCTGCGTGTCATCAATGAGCCAACTGCCGCTGCTCTGGCCTATGGCCTGGACAAAACCCAGGACAAAATGTGAGCATGGTTACTACAGGATTACTACAGTCTAGGGGTGTGCATTTGTCGATACGTCCTTGAACCAAAATTGAGTTTGTACACGCGTGTATATTTTCAAAACATCTATAGCGGTAACTACTTTTCTCGTTTCCCGATAACATAACACAATTGCCAAGTCTCGCATCTTGTTGTCGAGCTGTTGAAGCAGCTGACTTCAGTATGAGTGTAACATGCAGCTCTGCTGTTTGGGAACACTGTGGTTTCCCAGTGAACTACAGCAGCAGTGGACAAGGGTAAGTTCAACTGAAATTGGCTATGCCACTGGTGATATATCAAACATGATAACTCATTTGAAATATAATGGAATTTCTTTCTCATTCGAAAATTTACCAAACCGTGATTCGGTCGAAACTGAAACCGTGACCGTGACACCCCTACTGCAGTCAGTCATACAAGTTCTTATTAAAACTTGAAAATTTTAAATTTAATGTGCAGCTTCATGAACATGTTGTGGTGTGCCTGTCTTCCTTAGCATTGCTGTATATGACCTTGGTGGAGGTACTTTTGATATCTCAGTTCTGGAAATCCAGAAAGGAGTTTTTGAGGTGAAGTCCACCAACGGTGACACCTTCCTGGGAGGAGAGGACTTTGATCAGCACCTCCTCCAACACATTGTCAAGGAGTTCAAGAGAGAGGTGCACTTTCTGTCTCTGCAGACAAATTCTCTCATCTGCACTTTAGTATTGAGTTTCTCACGCATTTTTGTCCGAACAGACTGGTGTGGACCTGATGAAGGACAACATGGCTCTCCAGAGAGTCCGAGAGGCAGCTGAGAAGGCCAAATGTGAGCTGTCATCTTCACTGCAGGTACATGGATAAGAAAAAATTGATTTTGTGATTCTTCATATTTACATTTGGAAGATCTGATATCGATTCATAAAATCCTTAGATCTTTCTTTAGACATGCGGTTTCCTGTGTACCTATCTCACAGGACTTGACCGTGGTAGTCTCACATGATCTCAATCTGCTAACTAACAGTTGAGTCTGTAGATTTGTTCATTACTTCACTGCCATTTATGTTGTTGAACCTGAAATTCTTCCACACTTTGCCTTTCAGATGCTTTGAGGAGGACAGTTTAGTTTGTTTGTGTCCTCCATTGTCACTTCAGAACCTCATAACATCACAGTTCTGATGAGGGGTGTCACGATCGATTGTAAATTGAAATATTGATCTAAACAATGTCACAATCTTGACCATAAAAAGCAAAGGTGGAATAGAGGATTTAACAATGCCCCCAGTTTAACTTCCATCAGAGGAGAAAAAAAGCTGTTGTGGTTGTAGCACGACTACACATAACTTTCTCCTGCTAAACTTAAGCTGCTGCCAACCAAAAGTAACCATGGCAACTGTTGATTTGGGCGACACGTCGACCAAACTAGAACCCCTCATGTTTCTCTGAAACAATCACTGTGAAAGTATTTTGTGTCCCCGGAGAGTTTGCATTGCCATCAAGAAAGGCTATGTTGTGTGCTTGTAGCAAAGCACAGATCATTGTCACCTCATTATAATGGTGGAGAAGCTCCTTCTCCACCAGCTCCACCAAGCTCCTTCAGGGAAAGCTATGGTTTCCCAGTGAAATACAGCAGCAGAGGAAAAAGACAAGTGAAAACAATGTGACTTCACTGTTCAGCTGAAATTTGGTGTGCCCCTGGTACACATTTGATGTATGACCAGCGTCAAAAATGACATCAGTCATTTGAAACGGCATCATCCAAATGTTGATATCACTGGTACAAGGAACAAACTAAATCTGTGCGAATGCAGATAAACCTGGCATTAAAGTGGTCTTCAGAATTTGGATAAATCTGTTATGGATTCCCTTTCATTTTTAACAAAGAAAGTTATGAGTTTTGAAAATAGAATGAATCGGAGCACAAGCTGGGACTGTTAGACTAACTGAATGTGAAGTTGAAAATGTTTTCAGTATTTTCTACATGCTGCACTCTAACTGATCTTTCTTGTATTATATACTTTTTATTAATTTAACTATTTGAACTCAGCTTTTAGCCTGCTTCCATTACCAAGTTTAAACATATACATGTAAGAATGTGCAATATAGAGTGTCTTATATCCTTTTTTACAGCAAAACCTATCTGATTCTTTTCTTTCTCTAGGGGTGAGGTATAATTCTGGAAAAAATGTGAATCATGATTCTTTGGCACAATTGTTCTACAAATTGAATTGTTTATTGCACTTATGAACAAAAGATTGGACTCATTCAATCACATAAGTAAAGTGCCAAACAGTGTGATTTCTTTAGGCCCTGAATATGACCCTGCATAATGGGCTTATTACTTCACCTCATGGAGTGCAGCACCACTGATCGCCAGCAGCGAAGTGTTTTTAACTGATTTACAGTTCGGCACTGTTTGGCTCGATCCTTATGTAGGACGTCTCTTCCTGTGACGGCACTCTCGCTGTTCGGCTCGATCCTTATGTAGGACGTCTCTTCCTGTGACGGCACTCTCGCTGTTTTCTGCACAAGCTGCCATGTTGATATTGTCAGAGAACTAGTGGAGGGAGGGGGAGACGAATGGAGCAGAGGGAACAGAAGCTGAGCGAGTGAGCACTGTAAAGAGGACAAGTCAGAAACCCCCTGGAAGAAGTGGGTGTGTGTTTACCTGTGTCTCATTTGCATATAAAGGGACCATGCACGAAAACTGAGCGTTCTGAAAGGGGCGGGATTAGCTAGCTATTAGAACTAGAACTATCATAGCTAGTTATTGAACTGCTATGATGCTTCATCCTTATGGTATTTTGACCAAAGCATGTCACTGACATGTTCATTAGGACACCAGGGAACTATTTTAATGGGGGAAATAGGGTATAATATGTCCCCTTTAAATATATTAGACTGTGGAATGTCAACATGTGTAGTATGTGTAGCACATGTTTAATCAAATATGTAAATTGGCGATATAAAGAGGGGCACCAATATAACAAAAATAATAATAAGCTTTATTTGTATAGCACCTTTCATACACAGAGTGTAGCTCAAATTGCTTTACATCTGGAACATGTAACACAGTAATAAAAAGAATCAGTCATTCCTCTTCGTTTATGATCTAATCCGCATATCAGAGCAGCAGTTGAATGTAGAATAATCTGAGAAAGTAGTCTACAAGATGAGTTAACTAAAGGCTCTCTTATGCAGGAATGTTTTTAGGTCTTTTGGTGTTTGATCTACAGAGGTAGGGTGTTCCATAGATTTGGGGCATAATGGATAAAAGCAGATTCTCCACTTTGCTGCTCCACAATTGCACTTTGGGTACAATTGAAAGATTAGCATTAAAGTCTGAGATCATTTACTATTTTTTACTAGGGTCGTTTCTGTGCTGTGATTTGATCTAAAACCTGATTGGAATTTTTCAAGGATACTGTTTTCGTTTAAGGTATTTAGCTGAATAAAACAACTTTTCTTTGAAAAAAAAAAAGTTCTTTGCTCAGGTAGGTTTAGTATAGGCCTGTAGTTACTCAGATAGTTTGGTCAAGATTTGACATTTTCAGTAAAGGTTTCACGACCGTGGTTTTAAAAGCAGTCAGAAGTATAGACTGGTCGAGCTGGTCTGACTTATAATTTTGCTAAACTCAGATTGAGTAATAGTGCTAAAGAATCTTAATTTTGGAAGGCTGTTTTTTGGGTGTACTATCAAATTTATTACCTATGTTACCAATAGCCTCCTTTATAGAAACTACTTTGTTTTTGAAGAAATCTGCAAATTCTTCACATCTTAGAGAGGATGCCTGGCTGAGTGTGTCAAAGGGTGTTTGATGCAGTATCCTGTCAATGGTGGAGAGCAATATTCTAGATTGTCCACTGTTTTGAGCCATTATCTTAGAGAAGTAGATTCTTTCATTCTGAATAGCTCAATTTGCTATTTTTTCTTTTAGAATGGCCCGGTGAACCTGTAACTTAGTTTTTCTCCATGTTCTTTCAGCTTTTCTACAGGATCTTTTTAGGCCATGGATATTTCCGTTCATTGAAACAGGACACCTAGCTTACTATTATAATTTGGTCAGTAGAATTATTTAAAATATTGGGATGAATTTTAAAGTGTTTAGTATGACATTACACAATAATGGTCAGACATTTATATTGTTTACGTATTTTAGTATTTTAACATAAAATCAAGAATATAAAGAAATTTACACACCAATCATGTTTTATCAATTTGCGGTGTCATCATTTTCATTTTACAAAAGAAAAATATCACAATATGCATTCACGAATATCATTAGTTTAGGTCCCAATTATGTTTTGTCATCAATTTACTGCGGAGGTAAATTACAAGATTACAAGATGCAATCTGTATTATTGCTGTTATTCTAGTTTATAGTTTTCCTTTTCTTCTCCCTATACAAATGAGTTTTCCTGGGTTGTAAGCTGGAATGACATCATCAATAAAATACGTGACAGTTCAAAGTTCACTAGGCTCGTTTTTATGAACAAAAATAAAAGAAAAACTATTATCTATTTAGTGACTTTGTTTTTCAAAAAATAAATATGCGATATAAAACCAATCATAACTTTGTCTCAACAACACATAAGATGAAGGAAAACATCTTCAGGCATTTTGGAAAGCCTGAAGATGTGGCCTATAAACACACACCGCCAGGATTTCCATATAGGACATGTATTGTCCTGACCCGCTCCATGGCAATTTACCACAGGTGCACTGAAGGCACGGATCCGTGACTCTGGAGTTCTAAGGGTTAATAACCTTTACATGACGATTTGTTAGTAGGTGTAGCAATATTGAGAATTGTTTTGTAATAATTCTTACTGTTATAAAAAAACGAACCACATCCTTCATTCAGAAAATTAGGGCAATTAGGCACTGTTGTGTTTACAGTTGACACACCTAGACACCTTTTTGTGTTTTTGACTACAAATGTATACTATTTTTATAGCTGTGTACTTTTATGACCACCATTTGGTCCTCTAGGTGTGTTAACATAACTTTTTTAACCCTCCTCTTCCTCGTCCCTGTGTGTGTGTGTGTGTGTGTGTGTGTGTGTGTGTGTGTGTGTGTACGTGCTTGGTTTTTATCAAGTGTTAAACTTGATAATAAAAACAAAAAACTATTTCTTTGCGTACGGAAAATGTGTATATCTAAATGAAAGTAGAATATATTCAAAGTTAAGAAGCTGACAAATATCACAAAGTAGAAAATATTCTAATCCATATCAAATCGATTTGTGATAATAATCATTCAGAAACTACATTTAACAAAGCATCTGTGACATTGTCAGATGTTTTATTGGAGAATAAAACAATCTGTGTTTGCTCTCATTTGCAGACTGACATCAACCTTCCCTACCTGACCATGGATGCCTCTGGACCCAAACATCTCAACATGAAGCTGACCCGCTCGCAGTTTGAGGGTATTGTGGCTGACCTGATCCGCCGCACCATAGCTCCCTGTCAGAAGGCCATGCAGGATGCAGAAGTGTCCAAGGGAGACATTGGAGAAGTGCTGCTGGTTGGGGGTATGACCCGCATGCCCAAGGTACATAAATGCCACACTTTTCTATTTTGCTTTTTGTGTCAAACCAAACCGAGCCTGAGAAAAAACTAATGAAGCAAACCCTACTCTGAGTGGCCAGGTTTTTTTTTTCTCTAGAATGTTTTTCAGCAGTGATGCTGTTGTGCCCTATTCCTTGTATTCATTCCTTATATATAGCTTAACATGGTCTAGTACTGATCAAGATTTAGTCAATATAGACAACAGATCCATTAGTTTTATATGAAAGCTTTGTGTCAAGTAGTGTGGCCCAGCAGACATCATGACCTATTACAACCCACATTTAATTCCAAAAATCTTCCAAAAGTCTCTACCCAGCCCAACCCATGTCCTGACATGCTTGGGTCAGGTATCCACTCTCTACTGATTCTCGATCTTTTTTTCTCTATTTTAGTACAGATGAGTCTGCTGTTTTTAGACTTGTCTCTTTTAGTCTAGGATCATTGGTTTTATGTCATAACTCATTTAATTCCCATTTAGATTGTCTCCATGGCACAATACTGATATAATGTCCATTTGTTTGCATTGTACTAAAATAAGGCCTTATTGTCAAATTTAAATCCTTTATTAACAATATTAATGTAGCCATAACCAGTCAATTGGAAACTTATTGTAAAAAGAAGAGAAGTTATACATTTTACATGGAAGGCAACACTTTTGTATGAAGACCTGCTTGGCCTTTTATAGTGTGGTTCCAGTATGCTAATTCAATGCTTAAATCAAGGGTTTTCCACCACCAAATAGTGATGTTACAAACACGCCTATAGCTTTAGTTATCGCTTTTTCGCTCCAAATGAGGACGGAAGAGTTGCCTGTGTTAACAGAGTTGTCCTTATGATACATGCGGAGATGTCCTGTGCGATGCTACATGCGCACAACACAACTTACACACTGTGGTTTTCTTGTCGATATTGCGAGCATTGACAAAACTCACGGGGAACAAATAAGTATTTACACACTGGTGATTTCAGAGAAATGGGAGGGGGTTTGTGTTTGGTCAATATGTCGCCCAAATCAGCAGTTGCAATTGTTGCAATTAGTTGGCAGCAGCTTAGGGTTAGCAGGAGGAGGCAATGTGTACTTGTGCTTAGGGCTGGGTGATATGGACTGAAAGTCATATCTCAATATTTTTTAGCTGAATAGCGATGCTCGATATATATTGATATTTTTTCTGTGACGTAATTTGGGTTTCCCCCAAAGCATTATAGTATATTGGATTTTTTTTTTCCCAGAGGCAAACCCTTTATAAAATAAACAGCTCAAACTAATTTCTTTCCTGCATGACAAATATACAGTAATTAATTCAAAAATACAATACTCTTAAAATTTTAAGTAACAATAAGCACCTTTTCACTGACATATTTACTGCAATTGCACTGCTAACTGTTATTTGAAAAATAAAATAAACAACACAGATGAAAATATGACTGCACTAGTGTAGCACAATTCCACCTTTGCATTCGAAGGTCAAGATAACGGCGTTGTTTTGATCAATATTCGATTTATAATTGAGATGGTGACACCCCTACTGTACATACTGTATTAATTTAAAGATTACCTGACTTCACAGAAAGCAGATACATTTTTCCATGTGATTTATTCAGACAATATTTTTTGAACCTATCCAGACAATGCAACTTGTACATCAGCAAGAGAATTGATATTGTGGATTTATTATTTGGTCAGACCAATTAAAACCATTTTTAGGTTATTCTAGTTTGTCTTTTCGTAAGTTAAAGCTGTGTGGTTATAAGATTATGTGAGTAATTAAAATTAAATTTAATAGCCGTGTGGTATAGTATATAGACAGTTCAAAATGCAATGATTGTAATTGAGACAACTGAAGATGCTCAGCCTTAGCATTCATGTGGCTCAGGAATGTGGACATGTGTCCTCAAACTACCTCTGAATGTGGTTTCTGTGATTGAATCTGACAACACATTGGGAGTGGTCAGATTGAACACCCAGGATGGATGATAATGTGAAGAGTGTGACTTGCATTGACAACAGCATCATTTGAAACTCATTGTATGTTTTTGTGTAGGTTCAGCAGACTGTTCAGGACCTGTTTGGTCGTGCTCCCAGTAAATCTGTCAACCCTGATGAAGCTGTTGCCATAGGAGCAGCTATTCAGGGTGGTGTCTTGGCTGGTGATGTCACTGATGTGCTCCTTTTGGATGTGACGCCACTATCCTTGGGTATTGAGACTCTGGGCGGAGTCTTTACTAAACTCATCAACAGAAACACCACAATACCCACCAAAAAGAGTCAGGTACATACACCCCATACACACAAACACAACATGACATTAAACCTTGGTTATGACCACTCTGCTTCTGTCTGCGTCAGGTTTTCTCCACAGCAGCTGATGGACAGACTCAGGTGGAGATCAAAGTGTGTCAGGGAGAGAGAGAGATGGCAACAGACAACAAGGTGCTGGGTCAGTTCACTCTGGTGGGAATCCCCCCTGCCCCACGTGGAGTTCCCCAGATTGAGGTCACCTTTGATATTGATGCCAATGGTATCGTCCACGTCTCTGCCAAGGACAAGGGCACTGGCCGTGAACAACAGAGTAAGTTATCTCGGTGTGTTGAGGTAAAAATAAGAAAGACCCTCTGTTGCGGGGTCCTTGGTGACACCCTCCTCAATGATATGGCTTAGTTGAGTTTCAAGATGTTTATTCTCACCGTGCCCAAAGAACCAATGACAAAAAACAAAAATATTTACAAAATAACAAAAAAACAGACAAAGTAGAAATAGATGCAAAACAAACGAACAATAAAGAATAACCAAGCTATTTACAAATCCACAAGAGTTTTCTGTGTTGAACAGAGTTCCTCTTTAACTTTTTGCACTGCCTCTAAGTCAGACAAGAACAGTCAGGTGGTCACTCTCTCACAAAGAGTCCTATTGATTAGCTGGGATAGCTACGGCCCTGTTTGACTGATAGCAGCGAGGGAAACACCAGCGGCTCTGGTGAGTGTGCCTGTAAGTGCATCTGTTGCTAATAAGTGTGCACCCTCGCTATGGGGCTATGAGGAATAGATTATGGTTGTATTTATGTCAGATGCAGAGAAGCAGAGCAAGACGGGGAAATGATTGACGTGTCACGTATGTGGGTGACGTGTGTGCGCGTGCACAAACTGCCCTCACTCAATGAGGAAACCGCTCCGTCACATCATCATCCCTTCTCGAGGATTGACGAGGTGCAGCAATCTGGAGAGATAGTCTGTCGCTACATTAGTCTTGCCTGTCCTGTGCTGGATGGTGAACTTGAACAGTTGCAGTGAGATGTACCATCTTGTGAGGTGACTGTTGTGGTCCTTCATAGAGTTTATCCAGATGAAAGGTTGCAGTGGGCCCTGCACATCCCAACCATACAACAGTTCAAATTGGGCAAAGCCAGTTGATGCCTGGGGAACTTCATGGTATGCAAAGAGCAGAAAGGGTAGCCAGCGGTCCCAGTCCTTTCTGGTGTCATCAACAAACCTCTGGAGCATCCTCTTTAGGGTCTGGTTGAACCTTTCCACAAGGCCATCAGTCTGTGGGTGGTATGGTGTGGTTTTGATTGCAGAAATGCCTAGTTCTTTCTGTTAGAGCTGACATAGAACATGTCACAACAGACAACAACACAAAGGACAACAATGGAGGACATCAGCACCTCTTTTTTGCTTGGTTTGTGGCTGTGTGTCTCAACAAGATGTCAAGTGTTGTATGAGAATAGACTGCAGGCGTTGAAGAAAAAAAAAAGTTTATTGATTACTTTACTTACTTACTTTAAGTCTGGCCACAGTCACTCTAATGTCGCCTACAAATTGTGCCAGATGACCATATCCACCAGGAGCTAATTACTTATACTTTATAATTATCATTGTGCCGATGGTCATCATGATGGAGAGCCACCTTCGTAATGCCACGCCCCCAGGATGTGTGTGTGAGGAGCTGTGTGTGTACTGAGTGTAGCATGTGACGTCAGAGGTGCGTAGGTGAAGCAGGAAGTAATGTGTGCCGTGTATCTATATTGGTGAGCTGTAGGTGAATATCTCTGTCATCATTGGAGTTATTTTTCTTATTGTTGAGAGCTGCACAATAATAGGAGTGGCCGTGTATCACCCTGCAGTGCAGTGAATAAAGTGCCGTTCTTCGACGCAGATGAACTCCTGTGGTTTAGTGCGTTGTTGCCATAACAAGCTTTTCTGAGCTATCGGTCTTCGGAGGTATCCTTACTATGGTTCGCGGGTCTGCCAGCTTGGTTGGTAACATACAGCGCAGATCATGAACTCCCCATGACATTCACTCAGATCCCCTGCATTTCATCGCGACTGTACTGGATTGTCGTCATAAAGCTCATTATTTGGATGTGGGGAGTGCATCGAAATGATCCAGGCTGCGTTAGATACGGAGAGCCCACTTGGAGACGGAGAAGAGCACAATGCTATCCCTTTTCATGTTGTTTTGGTGTATTTTAATCCTCTTTTCTCGTCCTCAGTTGTGATCCAGTCATCAGGAGGACTCAATAAAGATGATATTGAGAATATGATCAAGAATGCTGAGAAGTATGCAGAGGAAGACAGGAGGAGGAAGGTGAGGATCCCAAACATGTCTGAATGTTGAGATGAAAACTCAGCTGCTCTAAGCAGTTGTTACTGCAGATAGTATTAATCTATATTAAGGCAATGATCCTTTTAGCCAACTGTGATTAATTGCATTTAGGACCGAGTGGAAGCCGTCAACATGGCCGAGGGAATCGTCCACGACACGGAATCAAAGATGGAAGAGTTCAAGGACCAGCTTCCTGCTGATGAGGTAAAACTCTTGTAACCTGACGATTACTTCATACTGTCTTCAGCCAGTGTTTCCCCTACCATTATATTAGGGAGGCACACCCCCTTGAAGGTCAAGTTAATTTTATTTTCTATGTAGAGCCAGATCACAACAGAAGTCATTTAAGTTTACCTTACTAAAACAGGTCTATACATTTTATTAAACAAACTAAATTGCCTTATGTTCATGTCATTTACATGCCGTTTCTGTTTCTACATGGTCGTGTGTTTACAATTCTCATCTGCAAATGTTAAGCAAGGACATGTGTAAATAAAACAGCATGTTAAACGATATATCTTAACATATCTAAGAGTGCAGCAAGTAAACGACAGTAAACGGTGCACTGAGAGAGAATAGGGCTCACACATCAAATTCCTCCAAAAAACTGATTTCGGAAATCTTTCAAGCTAACTGTGCGAACAGTGTATTGTGGAATGTGCACTGAGAACTTTGAGAGTGTGCTAGTCACGCTTCAGCTTGTCAGTAAAAACATTTTCTTATGTCATACATTAAATAATATAAAGTGACAAGAATGGACTATGAGTATGACAATTGCCGATACCAATATATTTGTTCAATCACCCAACCCCAGATCACAAGATTTTTTCTTAGGTATTCAGTCGCAGGCTGGATTGGTAGCTCTGGGGGGCTTGGGGAAGCACTGCTTCAGCACAGTGTGTGTTGGATTCAGTCCAAGATTTAAAGAATTTTATTTGTCCCAGAGAGGTAACTTAAGGCACGTAGAGCAGATATACACATTTACAAGAGACAAACAAAAGATGGCTTTTTGTAAGAATAAATAAATGTATATATCTAAATATAAATAAGAACCAATTGTAAGAAAAAGAAGAATTTTTCAGAGGGTGCACAGTTAATATAAACAGGGGTCAAATCTGATACAAAAGTCTTATATTGCATGCTTCACTATGCAGACTGTGAAAATGTAAATAAAGATCAGCAAAAGCATTTAGCTGAATCCTGTCTGGGCTGTTGAGTTCTTCTTTTTGGGTGATCGTTGGGTGAGTTGGAGAATTATGTCTTTGAAATGACTCGGCACAAATGTGTTAACATCTTCATAAGTGGTCTAAAATTACTGTATTGGACTAATATCTGTATCGGTAGAAAAAAAAAGTATTGTCCCACCCCTAGTGTTTGTACCACTAAGATAGTCTCAAAGAGCATATAAACATGTTAAAGTAGCTTAAGTATACGTTTTGCTCATGTCGTCACACATGACCCAGTTTAATATGTTCATGTTTCCTCAGTGCACCAAACTGAAGGAGGAGATATCTAAGGTCAGAAATCTCCTGGCTAACAAAGACTCGGAAACAGGAGAGAACATCAAACAGGCAGCCACCAGCCTGCAGCAGGCATCGCTCAAACTCTTTGAAATGGCCTACAAGAAGGTAGGAAACACTGACACTTGAAATGGATCTTATCAGGAAATGCAGCAAATGTATACAATATCTTTAAACTATTTAAGTTAGTAATTCTCACAAAAAGAAATAATTCTGCAATAGTTAGGAAGTGATTGGGTACAGACTCGTTTCACAAATGACTTACCTGTAAACTTCTCCTTTCACCCCACAGATGGCAGCAGAGCGAGATGGCAGCAGCAGCAGCAGCAGCAGCAGCTCAAACTCGTCGGAGGGAGAGAAGAAAGAAGGCCAGCAGTAGAGGGATCCACTCCGTTGTCTCATGGTTTCCATGACAACAGAGGACTGTTGGGTTCCGGGGTGGGCTGGGTGGGTAAGGTGGAATCTGGAGCAACCAGGTGAATCATATTCGTTGTCATCGTGCTGTATACCTGCCACATGGTGTGTGTGTACATGTCGAGAGAAGGAGGAGTTGACAGTGGAGGTGGTCTTTGTTTTTTTTCTTGGGTACAATGGTTATATTATTGGAAAATTAAAGAATTAAATAAGACATGTTTTTCTAATAAAATCTGGAATGTGACACTGACTTGTGGGAATTTATGTTATATTGACATTATTTCAGGCGGTAGCAATGTGCAGTACAGGCCAAAGAAGTGTATTAAAAGGGTAATTTGAGGCTTTTTTAAGTTTTGTTAAATCAGTTGCAAGCCATGTGGCGGTGTAGTGGCTATCACTGTTACTATTTGATATTCTATTGCAGAGACTGGAGCAGACTCTTGGGATCACAGGTACTGCCCTCTGCTGGTTTAAATCATACTTATTTGATAGATTACAGTTTGTTAATGTGAATGAAAATGCCTTATTACAAACAAAAGTTAATTGTGTTATCTCTGTGTTAATTGAGTTTCACAGGGCTCAGTACTTGGCCTATACTTTTTACCTTATATTATCTTCTCATCGTGCATTACACTGGCAAATAGGGCACAAACTCTGTCCAAATAGCTGAGCAACACTCGCTCAGAGACTAACTTGATGACTGGAAGTATCTGACTTAGATGAACACATTAACACAGCTACATTCCGTCTCAAATATGTAGGAGAAGGCTTCCTCATGATGGGATGGAGTATGGATTCACATGTACGACAGCTTTATATTGAAGAGTAGATGTATTTGTAGGTGTGCATTCCATTGCGTTAAAAAGTAACCAGGAAATTCCTCATGGGGGTCACGAGCATGACCCAGGACAGTTTTAGGTTAATAAGGCCTTTTGAAGAAATGTAGATACTTCCTATATTGGAACTAAGGGGTCCCGAGGTCAAACCTGTTGTTGATTCGCTAAACATTTACGATCATGTGTTATATAGGAAGTGGATGTTAGAGAAGCCCTTAAAAGTATGAATTGTTCAGTGATTCGTCAGGAACACATTCTCCCGAGATGCTGCAGTGCTCCGTCTGATGCTTGACAACCAAATAAAATCCCTTTTGTTCGGTACAAGTCTTGTGTCAGAGGGGTTCTTTCTACACCATCAACTCATCACCTATTGTTCGTAAGAAGGAGGAAGTCTGACTAAAACGACATTTTGGTGTCACGAACGGGGTATTTTTGCTCGGTCAGCAGCTCTGGTGGCCTCTTCAGGTGGACCCACTCTCACTCCTAGCCAGCACTTAAAAAGGGTGAGTGTTTTTCTCAGTGGGAGCCAGTGAGAATTTGTTGATTTGGTTTGCAGCGGTTCTGTGGACACACTGAAAAGAATCATTTGTGTGGGGACAGGCTGCGGTGTGTTGATGGTGTAGAGGCCTCATCTAAATTTGCTTTTATTTAAGTAAAAATGGAAAAAAGGGGGGAGCTAGGTCCCCTCTAAGAAGTGTTAAGAGAATACGGAATTAAACATGACATGTTAAACAGAATTGTGAATTTAAGAAATGTAAAGAATAAGAAATTAGAGAAAATGAGGCTAGTAATTTGTGAAAAGTGAGCTAATGAGTAACAAAACAGTATGATGAATATACGGTGCCAGATTTCAAAAGAAACTAAGTCATGGTTTTCATCTACTATGTGAAAATTGAGCATAAATTCGGTAGGGACAATCTAACCTGTTGGGAAATCTAAACGGTAGTGAAAAGGAGATAAAAAACTGTGCACAGGTGTATATTTTAGAGGATAAAAGTAAAATCTCATGCATGGGTTTATTTAACCAAAGAGAAAGAGAGAGATTAAAAAAGTTAATATAATGAGCAGCAGTGACTCGACTATTTGTATACTACAAGGGAATAAAGTCCCTGTAAGTCATGTACTTTGGGCGGAAAGCGTGAAAATTGGGCTAATGAGTAACAAAACAGTAAGTTAAATATACGTTGCCACATTTGGAAAGAAACAGCAAGACATGATATTCTTCTACTAAGTGAAAATTGAGCATAGAAGTTGTAAAACTTAAGTTGAAGAGAGGAAGAAAAGGAAAATGGAAAGAAGTGAAATCCCATGCATGGGTTTATTTAATCAAAGAAGTGAAACTGCAGATGAAAATAGATGATGAAAGTTGAGGTTAATAGTGTGCACACATGGAGAAGAAGTCTATCAAGGATAGATAATCATAGAGAAGCCAGGCCAGGAAACAAAATTCAGTAGGAAAAAAAGCGGTATGCAAATGGATCGATCCTAGATGACTGAGAGCAGAGGATGAGAAAAAGAGAAAATTTTAACAAAATGTGTTAAAACTTAAGATTTAGACTAAATGTTGTCTTGTGTTGGTCTGTGATGCTTTAATGTGTGTGCCATGGCTTTGTGTTGTTTTATGTGTGTGTTGACATAAACTCAGTCTTCAGATCTTGAGGAGGAAAAGCTGTTTTTGACATGAAGTCTGTGCTGAGGGAGAGATGGTCCTTTACAGTGACGAGCAAAATACCAAATTTTATTAGGGATTTGTTCATAATAGTGGATGCATTATTAATAAATAAGAAAATAGACATTTTCTTAGAGTATAGTCTGGGCAGACATTATATGTAGAATATTTGGAAAGAAAAAGAAAAAACTGGGAAACATTTATAATCCAGAAGGAGTAGGTTGCAAACCGGGATTACTCTGTTCACATTCGACCAAACTCCTTGTAAAATCACTAATTTTCTGGCGCAAACGCTGAATTTTGTTGACAACATGGATAAGGATAAGAGAAAAATGTCAGAAAAAGTGTCTCGCTGTGTGTCTCGCTGTGCTTCTTTAGCAATAAAAGTACTTGTAAAAAGTGTAGCTTACTGGCTGATGGAGTCGAGGCTTAGTGAGGTAGAAACTCAGCTTCGCACCATAGAAGCTATATCAGTTAGCCAGTCCCCTGTAGTCGGTGCAGACCACATAGCATTAGCTCCCTCAGCAGCTCCCCTCCAGCCGGGAGACAAACGGGGCAGCTGGGTGACTTGTAACTTGATATAGTTGTTGTCTGCCCCTGGTCTCTCTCTCTGTCTTCTGTCTCTACCCCACCTCTCCTCTGTCCCCCATTTTCCTTTCAATCCAACCGGACGAGGCAGATGACTGCACACCTCTGAGCCTGGTTCTGTCATAGATTTCTTCCTGTTAAGAGGGAGTTTTTTCTCTCCACTGATGCCTAGTGCTTGCTCATTGTGTGAACTGTTGGGGTTCTCTGCTCTCCTTGATGTTGTCTATGTACAGTGCCTTGAGATAATGTATGTCATGATTTGGCGCTATACAAATAAAATTAAATTGAATTAAATCTTGCACAGTACTACTTTAATTAAGAGAGCCATGAAAGCTCCCCTGTTGATAAATTATTATTTATAACAGCTAGAGAGATATCTGTCACTCTGAGTCTATTCTATAAAGCTATGTATTTCACACATCCTGTTGGGTTACAGAGGCTTAAAGGCACATAGGAAAAGGAGCTAAACCTCACAATTGATGATGAAGAATGGAAGGATTTCTGGAGACATGCTAAATCAATTTCAGCCTGCAATCGCACCAAAGCAATACAGTTAAAGATTATACACATAATGCACATATCCTCCAACCGCAGGCATCACTTCAATCCTACTCTCTCTCCCATGTGCCTTAAATGCAAGATAGAAATTGCTACCCTAACTCATTGTTTTTGGTCATGTTTGAAACTGCAAATGCACTGGGCTAATGTGTTATCCGAAATAGAAAAGATATCGGGCTTAGAACTGGAGATGAACCCTGTCTCTCTCATACTGGGCCGACGCTTAACATCCAACATAATAAGAGGTTGGGAACGCCTCGGGATCCCTCAGTCGGAGCTAGTCAATGCGGCTCAGGAAAAGGAAGTTTGGGGTCCCTTGCTGAAACTGCTGCCCCCACAACCCGGCCCCGGATAAGCAGAGGATGATGATGATGATGATGATGATGATGATATGCAGCAGGGAAGAATATTTTATTACAATGGATTAATGAAAAAGTACCAAATGTTAAATGCTGGCAAAGAGTGGTGTTTGATCTAGTGTCATTAGAATACCTTACATGTATATTACATTCAAAAACAGACCAATTCTATAAAGTATGGGAACCCTATTTGAACTATGTAGAGCGTGATGTCTCTAATATCATGCTGCAAGGATTTTCTTGACTGCTCATACCGCACATTATTAGTATTATTTATATGGATCTGAGCTGGTGTTTTGTTTTGTTTTTTTGACTTGTTTGTCTTGTATTGTTTACTTGTATGTTTTGTTTTTTATTTCTGTGTACAATATTGTGTAATTATACTTTACTTGTAACAGTGAAAAGCTAATAAAAATATTGTGAGAGTGTTCCTAGTTATTCCATGGCTGGGCATATTTGTTCTTGCCTCAAAAATATATATATTTAATCTACATTATAATTCTTCCTCTAATAATATTTAACAGGCCGTACACCAAGAGATGTTGCAGCTCTTGGTGTACAGCCTGTACAGCTGCCCGTACATTATCGATGACAATGTTGTGACATATTCAGTTATGACATAATGCCTTTGAACAACAGGATTCCGAAGTATGAGTCTCACGTTCCACAGTTTGAAGGCTTGGAGATAGAACAGTGAGGTGATATAGAGGGCGTTTCTGCAATGTGACTGATGCCAACTGCCGTAAAACACCAAGAACACCCTCAAGAACTACAACTGATTCTCTGTTTTATATGAGCTGTAAAACACAATGCCTCCGAAAAAGAAAGGTGCGGGTAAAAAGCCTGCAGAAGTAGACAGACAGAACCTGGGGGGGCTCATAGAAGAGGTTGAGCACCTTCGTAAGGAGCTGGATAAGGAGAGGAAAGATAAAAACTACTTTCAGCTGGAGAGGGACAAGATCCACACCACTCTGGAGGTCACAGAAAGAGAGCTACAAATATTTAGACTAGAACTGAAAAATTTAGACACTGAGATAGAAGAGGATGAGCGGTGGCATCAAGCAGAGATCGAGCTGTACAAGCAAAAGGCAACATACCTCCTACATGTACAACAAAAGACAATCTCTAAGGTAAAATCTAATTTTTCCATCTCCACTAGCCAGCGATGGGAAGAGCAAAAACACCTAGAGACTGAGCTCAAAAGCACAATACATTCTACCATGAAAAACGTGAAAATGGATTACGACCATATTATCAAGGAGCTTGAACTGAAACATGAGGAGGAAAAGATTCAAACAAGGAACAAATTTGAGGAGCAACGTGCAGAAATTCGAGCCACCAATGAGAAAAGATTACAATTGAAAGAGTTGGAGGAAACAAGGAAGGAGGAGCTCAGTGACATAAAGGATCAATGGAAGCGGCACATTGCTACGCTCATAGAAGACCACAACAACTCTCTCAAAGCTTTAAGGGAGTGCACTACAGACATACAGCCCACAGTGGATAATTGTGAGTCACTTAAGACAGCTATGGACAAAATGAATATGTCACTAAAGCAGAAAAACACTGTGAAAAAAAATATTTTGGAAGATAATAAATGTCTTGCTGAGCGTCTCCTGAAGGTCGACAAGGACGCTGTTCAAAAAGAGCTAAAAGTCAACATACTCAAAAGTATTCATTCTACCGTCTATCAGAACTTCAAAGAAAAGCAGCTGAATGCTCGCAAAACAGATTATAAAGCACTGAAACAGAAATTCAGAAAGCTTCAAATGGAAAGAAATGAACTCTGCAAGTCATTGTCTCAGGAAATTATAGAGATGAAGCATATAGCAGGTCTGAAGAGTGTGCAGCTGGAGACAGAGCTGAAAGCCACTGAAGATCGCCTGGAGATGCAAACTTGTTCTAACTAATAACACCATCAACTTCAAACTAATTTAATTTGAAAGGTTTTGTGATATTGCTATGATGTTATAATTTTTTTGATTGATTGAACATAATCTCTCACAGATGTTTGGAATATCAAGTGACAGCTTCCCTGACTTGCTTTTATGGTCACTGCTTGTTTTCCCTGATTACAGGCATGCACAGTGAACATGTGACCTTAATACCCACATAGATCTAATTTATTTATTCTTTTTTAAAAAAGCTCCTTTTTATTTCCTTCATTTGATTTCCTTCCATTTTGACAGATTCTGACCCCAAAAACATTCTTTCTCTTTCGGCTTCACCCTTTAGGGGTCGCCACAGCGGATCATCTGGAAGGCAGCATTACATGTGTCAGTATACAGCCTGCTGAAAATGATTAGAAGACACCTTTTTGATATCAGTTGTTCCCATAATAAAAAAATGTAGCGATTTTAAAGAAAAAGAAAACTGCTGTAGTGTCTGCAATGCATTAGGTTGCTTATGGACAACTTATGGACTTATTGAGTGGACAAATATTGTTAGGATCAGGCTCCTGTCTTATACCTGCACGTGCAGCAGTGTTATTTTCGTGGACACATTTTGCTCTTAAGTGTCTGTAGATTTGGGAACAGACTGTGGAAAACACTCAAAAGGTTTTGCTGTTGTGGAGAAAATAATTGACAATGCAGACAGATGTGAAGTCCACAGCAGTGGAGCAACAGTCAAATAGTCTCTCCTGAGCTAAAATATAAACAATCTTTTATACTCCAACCTTCTCTCAGCACATCCCTCAATGAGAGTGCACCCATGTGTGTATGGCATTACTTAGGGCATTATCAGGAATTCAGCTGAAGCCACTCCCAACACTTTTGAGGGGTCAGCATGTCCTGTTGGTGCGCGTATTTTACTCAAAACATTGACTCATCCGATAACTTCAGGGAGATCTCTCCTAACCAACTGAGCAATGCTGTGATTTAACACTTAGGAAATGTTTTCCTGGCTCAGCTCCTTGTTTTGTTCACTGACCTTTGACCTTTCCTAATTTTACTTCCACATATGCCCCCTTTCAGAACGTACACTCTCATAAAAGACACACCCTGTATCTATGAAATATGATGATTTGTCATATATGAGTCAAGTGATATGTAACATATATTTGTATGTAAAAAATATGATATGTGGTATGTGATAACTAAACTCAATGTGAAATTATCTGTAATAATTCAGGACTGTCATGTGATAATCTTAATGTACAAAAACACTAATATTGGAGTAAGGTTTTTGAAATTCATTATGACTCACGCTGATCAAACATTTCAGTCTGTATCCTTCACACTATCAACATGTAGGAGTGAAAAAATTCTCCCTCAGTCCCCCCGTTTGGTACATTCCACATCATAAAACATATTATGATGTGGGGTCCAAGTCCCCCTTAGGGGGTGCCAGAGATCACATGGGGAGGGGCACGGAGCTTTGACTGCTCTGAGTTTGTGAGGTTAATATAATTATATTTGTGCATCCCAATCAGACACTGAATAATCAGAAGTCAGTATCATCCAAATAAAAACTATCATTTGTTTGGTCCACCTTTCAATTTATTAACCTATTTGTCCTGATCACGTTCCTGTTGTGTGAGAAACGTAAAAGTACCACACTCCCCGGGATCAAAAAAAGAAAACAAGGCAATACCTTGGTTTTGATTTAACGGAAGCACAGGACAGTTTTTATCTATACATTGTGAGAATAGGAAGAAAAACCTAAACTTTGTACTTTATTGTTTTTGTGTGCACACCCTGGACAAGGGTTCGGGTCAGGGGGCCCTGGTTTGGGGGGATTCAAGGAAAAAAGGTTGGGGACCACTGATGTAGAGGAATAAAGTAAAAAAAATAATATTACTGCATCATTTAACTGTAAATGAATCTGGAATAAATCACACACATTACCTTGGGTAATGTTAAATGAGCCTAAACTCGTACATGAAAACTGATCAAGCTGTAGTGAAGACCAACACAATTTAAAATGCAAACAGTATCAATGAAACACTTCTAATTATAAATGATAGATTTGTCATATGAGCTTTATAGCAATATACAATGATGATTATATGTGAGAAGTAACTGAATAGTTATGGGTTTACAAGATTATTCATATGAAGATGACAATGATGTAGTGAGACATTGTCCATCCTTGATGCAGTCCGTCATGTGCTGTCACTCCAACTCTGAAAGGCTTCTTCCTGGTAAACATCCAAAACATGCAGAGCAGCATGGCTGAGAAAACACTTTCTTGACTTCCGTGCACTGGCTCAGATGATACCATGTTGCTTCAACCTGGACTGCTGGTTATGTGGCTCTCGTCACAGTGCAGGGTCCTTTCATGACCAGAGCTCAACATTTCAGCTTTTACTTCCAGGTATTGATCTGTAATCATTCCTTTAAAGCCACATGGTCACATTTCACCTGCTAATATCTCCACTGGATATGCATTTTTGCTAATTTAAGCTAATGAGTTGGGTGTCGTCAGCGTAGCTGTGATAGCAAAAACATGAAAGTGAATAACAGAAATAAGAGAGTTGGTGTACAGAGAGAAGAGGAGAGGGCCCAAGACAGAACCCTGAGGGACCCCAGTAGTAAGAGGACAAGGTTTCCGACACAGATCCTCTCCAGGTTACTCTGTATGTTCGATTTCGAAGATAGGATGAGATGTAGATTTTAACATGTTGACAGACGTGTTGGCCTCCTACACTGGATCTCATACACAATTTAGAAGATAACATTATTTGCAGCGGAACACAACATTTTTAGGTGAGCAAAAGTATTAGGAATAAAGTGAATAAGACTTATAATATTTATTTGATAATCCTTTGATTTCAATAACTGCATCGAGCCTGTGACCCACTGACATCACCAAACTTTTGCATTGTTCTGCTGTGATGCTCTCCCAGGCTTTCACTGCAGTCTTTTTCTGTTGCTTAGTACACCAGTGTTTTTTCTTCTTCAGGACATTACCAAATGGTTATACTGGCTATGGCCAATGTTTGTAAAATGACTGTCAGCTCTGTTCGTGTATCGTGTTAGTTTAGGTTTAAAGTCATGTTAAGCCACCTGGTGATCCTTAAGTAATCACTTGCACCTGCCCTTGATTCCCTCTCCCCTACAGAGTGTCCCCAGTTCCTTTGTCTTCTCGTTTATGCTGTCGAGAGAACACGTCAGAGTCCAAGCCTGTTTTGCCTTTTGATTCACGTCAAGTCAAGTCTAGTTAAGTTTTTCCTTCTGTGAAGAAGTGATTTTGTTTTTGTCAAGAGTGTAGCCTAGTTTAGTTTTTCCTACTGTGAAGAAGCAATTTTGATTTTGCCTGCTTTTTTCAAGAGAAAAATAAAGACTTGAAATCATTCATTGTGCCTCCTGTCTCGTGCATTTGGGTCTAAGCAGTGGTTTCACTGTTCCTAACAATGACTCTGATTGATTTCCCATCTTCTCTCAAATTCACGATTGCTTGACAGTGCTCTAGTTTTCATGTTGGTTCCACTTCTAAATGCAGTCAGCACATGCAAAAAACTATCCTACCCAATCTGAAACTGAGCATGGACATTCGGTGCGAATTGTTTAAATAAAACATGTAAAAGTACTTTAACGGAGAAATGTTCTGCAATGTACCCACTGTGTATTTTTTGTAGGTTTTTGCACAGTTTACAGCAACTTTTATTATTATCATACAGTATATATCCATGAAATGACGAGCTGAGGCGGATTAACATTTTTAAACGACATTACAATTAATTTAAGACTAAATATAACATTGTAAATGTATCAAAACATTTTATATTAAATGCTCTAATGTCACAGTAAACACAACAGCAGCTGTTGCTGTGTTACTCCCATCATGCCTCTGGCTGTTCATGAACATGCCAAGCAGAGAACGCGGGCAGCTCATTCACATAGCTGAGAGGCATTATGGGAGTACAGTAAGCCATCACTACATAAAGCTAACATCAAATATATGCTTCAATATGAGTTCTCGTCTGCACAATTGTTTATTTGGAGTCAGAACCATGTTATGAACATTACAAGTTCTTTGCTTCAGTAGTGATAATACAAGAAGTTTGCTGTGGGTGTGATCACACTGAAAGTGACCCATCAGAGACGCTTGCAGCCCTAGTTTTTTAATGCTGATGAACATTAGGGAAGAAGCAATACTTCAATTAATTAAAAAAATGTACAATTCTGCCTTCAGCAGGTCATCATCATTCTATTTATCAATGTTTATTTTTAATTTGAGTATGGTGTAAACTTGTAGATTTGAATACACTCATCTGTAGCTCTGAGACTTCTTTTTCCGCTTGGTCATGTGGCTGTAGCAGCTGAGCAAAATGAACAGATCCTCTTGAAGCTTTATTGGTGCTGTGGTCATTATTATCTTCCTCAGAATCTCTGGATTAGTGAATTTCACTGTTTGTATTTCATCTGGCTTGTCCTTCAGGATTCCATATGTGTTGACTACAAATTCAGTGAATGCTGGATGAAGTGTGATTTTGTATCCCAACTGTTTCAACTGCTCCATGAGGTCAGTGTACCTCTGATTGAGATACAATCGATAGCCTTCATCCACCTTCCCTGACAGTGGATGTGTGCTAATATCTATGATCTTGTATGGTATGTTAGCTATTGTGAAACCATAAAACCTCTTTCGGCCCTGGAAAACATGTGACAGAATACATCTATCCAGTTGGTGGGCAATCTCTCCTATTATCCTTTCTTTGACATCATGAGGATATTCAGCTGGGCAGCCAAGCTCACTTGTGTCGATGCAGATTGAGTTTTGAATTAAAGACCTGTAGTCAACAGGGGATGAGGTTCGGTGTATGTGTTTGCTTTGGTGCAAAGGTTTTCTGAACTCTCTCTCATCACAAATGGTCTGACACAGATTGGGAGGGTTTCCTGCCGACTCCGTCAGAATATCATTGAAGTTGTGAATCCAGCCTGTCAGGTCGCTGACCAGCAACTTCATCTGCTCATTTTTATGTTCAAGTTGCTCATTTTTTGATACCAAGCCAGCAATGGTTTGCTCTGGGTCCATTATCAGGCTTCCAGTTCAAGAGGTGAATCACAGTGTTAAAGTCAACTTGTGTGCCAACTTGTTTTTAATTGGTGTTTTACTGCAGTTGGCGTCAATAATTATAATATTGCATCTTTGCCTTCTTCTCTGTCCCTTTGCCTCCTCTCCTTTGCTACTTGGTTGGATCGTTTGTATTGGTGTTTAACAAATTATTTTTCCTTTCTTATTCTTAAAACAATTTCCAGCAGGCTGTACACCGAGGTGCAATGCCACCCCCAACAATCTTCAGTGTGAAAGCTGTCCTTAATGCTGTTGCACTTAAAAGGATCAAAGACTTTAAAGAATTATACATTCAGAAGATAGCAGTGATGGGGCATTGTGAATTCCAAGAGACACAGTGGAAATCTTCATCTGTGATTTTGGACTTCAATCTGTGGAGTCCAGTATTGCACCTTAGTGTACAGCTTTGCCAGAATTTATTGGAAGAAGAAGAAATTGAAAACGTAGTGACACAGTGCACCAAAAGAGGTCTTGAATCTTTAACACACATATGTCAGCGTCAAGGCCCACGGGCCAGATCCGAATTATCTCTGGCTCGCGGGATGATATTTAATTACTATTAAAACCGGCCCGCAGTATTATGAGCCCGCAGCACCATAATACTACAAATCCCAAGATGCACTGTGAGTGCATTGGCGCATACCGAGTGCCCGCAAGTGAGCGCGATCCCGCGTCTTCACTTCATGAGCAGTAGCACAGTCACAGTGGAGGACTAAACATCAATTTTCATCTCCCTCTCCCCCAAAATGGTAAAAAGAAAGGTAGACGTTGAAAACAGGGGGTTTCAAGACAGGTGGGAGGCAGAATACATGTTCACCGAAGTAAAAGGAAAGCCTGTGTGTCTTGTGTGTGGAAACAGCGTGTCTGTTATAAAAGAATATAACTTAAGAAGGCACTATGAAACATCAACGAAACACAGACGCACAGAAAGACAAATACAAGAATATGAACACAGAACAAAGGCTACAGAAGGTAGAAGAGTTAAAAAGAAATCTTCAGATCAGAGCAGCACACTGATTTGTTTTTAATGCATGCTGTTTCATTTTTGCATTTATCTTGCCATTGAGCTTTGAAGGAAAATTACATTTTGCTGTTTACCTGTTAAAAAAGAAGAAAAAACCTTTTCAATTTGTTACTGAAAGAGCCTTGAGAAAATATTGCAACTGATTTTATTTATGTTTTGCTCAATTTAATTTTATGATTAATGTTAAGTGCAATATGCAATATATGTTATTGGTATTGGTTCAATATGCGCAATAATTGCGAGTTTTAATAAACATTGAACCAGCCTGGCCCTCCACTTGTAACATTTTATTTTATTTTGGCCCCCCGTGTATTTGACTTTGACATGACTGGTTTAACACATTGAAAAAGGGACACAAATAAGTGGACAGAAGATGGCAAAATAGAGAACTGGGAAGAAGGATAAGAAGAGGATGAGACTGATGAGATGAGAGGATGAGCAGCACTGCAGCAGTGGTGCACTGGACTACTCAGTGTATACCCAGTTAGCAATTCTTCACCACTACCTCTTCTCTCCATTGTTACTCATATGTTGTTACCAATACCTGCCTTTTCTGTTCTTGCTTGGCTTATCCTCCCTTCGAAGTTGTTTTTAAGTCTGATTTCCATGTCTTTAAGTAGTTTTTCTATGGGATAAAGCTTAGTGGGAGGGACAGGTTCTTTTAAGCAGCCACATGCCCGAGTGTCATTGTTTTGCCTATTTTTCACACAAACTAAAAACATTTTGTAACACAGAATAATACTTTTGTAATGCACGGTTAGTACAGAAAGGTGACACTTATTTACTCTCAGGTTGGGCCGATCAGAAGAGGCAAGTTCGCTTAAGGAGGATAGATTGGACCCGGACAAAGTTTGAAAAGTAGCACAAAAGGTTTTATTACTTTACCCCTTGGAGCGAGAGTAAGGTTTTTGGTGGCTTTGTCTGTGTCTGCACTTGCAATATGGGCAACAGAGGCTTGTTAGTACCACTTTTTAAGAATGCTAACCCTGACATGGATTTGAACAATCTACCTTCTGATCTGGAGTCAGATGCTCAACCATTGCACCACAGAGTCTGTAAGACATACAAGCCGACATGCGCCGTGAATGGGGTAAAGTCTGCCATCTCTGATTGCCTTGTTGACAATGAATCAACATGTAAATCCACAAGATAAAAACGAATCTGCGAAAATTTCCTATAACTTTTGATCTTAGATGGGTCTAGAACAATTTGACGCGTTTTCCACGTCGCTACGATGAACGCCCTCAGACAAGTTAGTTCAGTTACGAAACTTGTAAAACGCCAAGATGGACGCCAAATCCAAGATGGCCGACTTCCTGTTGAGTCGAGGTCATGGTGTCAAAAGGATTTTTGACACCATGACACCATGACCATGACACAGGATCGCCCCGCCAAGTTTCAGGAAATTTGGTGAAACTAAATTTTGCCTGCTCCATAGGCACCTGACCTGTGGGGGCGCTACAGTGCCATTTTTCATTGGTTTTTCGCAATTCCACTATTTTATCGAATTTTTCGGCAGTTCTGGTGTGCGTGCCAATTTTCGTCCGTTTTCACGCAGGTTCAGGGGGTCAAATTTGAGATCCCGTGGCATGAAAGAAAATAATAATAATAATTAAAGCTGCAAGCAGCGTTGTACGGGTCCTCGCGGCCGCCACACTCTACCGGCATGTCATGTATAATGTGGGCTCTGGCTGGGTTACTTATCTCACATGTGAAGTTTAGTGCAGATTGGTCGACGTATGGCAATGTTACGGGTCACTTCCTGTCCGGGAAGACCTACTTCCTGTGTGCAGGTCATGGTTTACAAACATTTTCAGGGCGGGCCCTTGGTCTCACATATCACATTGTTTTTTTAGAATTTTCTACCACCACCAGGAGGCGCTGTTTTCAAAATGTACAGTTTCAGCAACACTGTCGTCTTCAGGAACTAACCATCATCAACTATAGCAAGTTTGGTTGGGATCAGACCTTCCATCGCGAAGTTATAAGAGTTTCATTGTCTGCTGTGAAAAATTATTATTATCTCCAATTTTGGCGCCCCCTATCTCGTACGCCATACAATATTTTAAAAAGCTTTTGATAGCTTTTGATGCTCAATTCGTCCACATGGATCTCACCAAGTTTGAAGGTGATCGCACAAAAGCTCTAGGAGGAGATAATTGAAATACAAGCTGTCATATTGTCTGCTGTCACCAGGGGGCGCTGTTTTCGAAATTGAATATTTTCATATAGACGTCTTTAGGGCCGGACTGTCATCAATCCTAGCAAGTTTGGTTCAGATCGGACCAGGATTCGCGAAGTTGTAGCAGTTTGATTTTTTGTCCCAAAAATCCGACTTTGCGTCGTTGCCATGGCAACACCGTTAAACGATTTGTCGTCATATTGATCACGCATCATCTACCATGTGTTTTGACTGTTGTCACCAATTTTGAGTGCGGTACGATTATCTGTGTAAAAGTTATTCCCGAAATGGTAAAAAAACTTTTTTTTGGTGTATTTTCTTTCACCACAAGGAGGCGCTGTTTTCAAACTTCACCGTTTTTTCATAGACGTCTTCAGCCATGGCCCATCATCAATGGTAGCAAGTTTGGTTCGGATCGGACCTTCCATCGCAAAGTTATAAGAGTTTTGTTTTTCTGATGCGAAACATCAGAATCATCACGAACTTTGCCGCCCCCTATCTCGTGCGCCATGCGACATTTGAAAAAACTTTTGATACCGTGAGCTCCTCAACTGGTCCACAGGGACCTCACCAAGTTTGAAGGTGATCGCACGAAAACTCTAGGAGGAGTTAGTTCAAATACCATTGCTGCGAATTCGCCAAAATCGCCAAAAAATGGCCAATCAACCCAAGATGGCGGACTTCCTGTTGGGTTTGGATCATGGTCATAATGTAATTTTTTCTTCATCCTGACCCACTACACATGTGTACCGAATTTCGTGCATGTGCGATATTTGTGTTGGTCATGGTGAATTTGGACAGGTGGCGCCGCACTTATTGGCCCCTCCCACATTCAATTTTCACGCACATTCCCCGAACCTTTTTCAGACGTAAATTTACACCACGATTGATGCGGTCACAAAAATCTGTGAGGTTTGGGGTATGGGAAAGGCCTCAAAAATGCGATTCATTTGGGGGAATAATAAGAATAATAATAAAAATAACTAGTACCGCGCGCGGTTCTGAACGGGTTCGAGCCGACCCGCGCGAGTCGCCGTGTGCCACGGCTCCCCGCGCGCCTCGCGCTCTCACCCGTTCATTCACCGCGCGCGGTACTAGTTATTTTCAGTACTAGTTATTTTCAGTACTAGTTATTTTCAGTACGTTATTTTCAGCGGCGTCCCCGCACATGTCGATCCAAATTTCGGGGGGGATCGGCAACGTATGGCAAAGTTATAGGGCACTTCCTGTTTAAAATGGCCGACTTCCTGTTCGGTCAAATGCGCGTCCGTAAACGTGTTCAGGGAAGTTCCCTTGTCTTACATATCAAGTTTTGTGCAGATCGGACAATCTTAGAGTTTACTTCCTGTTTTGGGCATTCCACTTCCTGTTGGGAGGTCATCTTTTGCAGACATGCTCAGGACAGGTCCCTGGTGTGACATATAAGGTTTCGTGCAAATTGGACAACGTACGGCAAAGTTAGCGGGCACTTCCTGTTTAAAATGGCCAACTTCCTGTTCGTCTCTGGAAACATGTTCAGGGAAGGTCCCGTAACTCACATATCTAGTTTTGTGTCAATCGGACAATGTAAGACTTTACTTCCTGTTTCGGGCGTTCCACTTCCTGTAGGGAGGTGACCTTTTACAGACATGCTCAGGACAGGTCCCTGGTGTCACATATAAGGTTTTGTGCAGATCGGACAATGTACTGCAAAGTTAGAGGGCACTTCCTGTTTAAAATGGCCGACTTCCTGTTCGGTCAACGGCGTCTCCGTAAACATGTTCAGGGAAGGTCCCGTAACTCACATATAAGGTTTTGTGCAAATCGGACAACGTACGGCAAAGTTAGAGGGCACTTCCTGTTTAAAATGGCCGACTTCCTGTTCGTCTCCAGAAACATGTTCAGGGAAGGTCCCGTAACTCACATATCTAGTTTCGTGTCAATCGGACAATGTAAGACTTTACTTCCTGTTTCGGGCGTTCCACTTCCTGTAGGGAGGTGACCTTTTACGGACATGTTGAGGAAGGGTCTGGGGTCCCACATACTAAGTTTCAAGTGGATACAACAATCCCTGTTGGAGCAGCATCAAAAACTATAAATGTAATTCTGTCTGCTGTCACCAGGGGGCGCTGTATTTGAAAATTAATATTTTCATATAGACGTGTTCAGGGCCGGACTATCATCAATCCCAGCAACTTTGGTTCAGATCGGACCAGGATTGGCAAAGTTGTAACAGTTTTTTTTTTAGAATTTTCTACCACCACCAGGAGGCGCTGTTTTCAAAATGTACCGTTTCAGCAACACAGTCGTCTTCAGCAACTAACCATCATCAACTATAGCAAGTTTGGTTGGGATCAGACCTTCCATCGCAAAGTTATAAGAGTTTCATTGTCTGTTGTGAAAAATTATTATTATCTCCAACTTTGGCGCCCCCTATCTCGTACGCCATACAATATTTTAAAAAGCTTTTGATAACTTTTGATGCTCAACTCGTCCACATTGATCTCACCAAGTTTGAAGGTGATCGCACAAAAGCTCTAGGAGGAGATAATTGAAATACAAGCTGTCATACTGTCTGCTGTCACCAGGGGGCGCTGTTTTCGAAATTGAATATTTTCATATAGACGTCTTTAGGGCCGGACTGTCATCAATCCTAGCAAGTTTGGTTCAGATCGGACCAGGATTCGCGAAGTTGTAGCAGTTTGATTTTTTGTCCCAAAAATCCGACTTTGCGTCGTTGCCATGGCAACACCGTTAAACGATTCGTCGTCATATTGATCACACATCATCTACCATGTGTTTTGACTGTTGTCACCAATTTTGAGTGCGGTACGATTATCTGTGTAAAAGTTATTCCCGAAATCGTAAAAAAACTTTTTTTTGGTGTATTTTCTTTCACCACAAGGAGGCGCTGTTTTCAAACTTCACCGTTTTTTCATAGACGTCTTCAGCCATGGCCCATCATCAATCATAGCAAGTTTGGTTTGGATCGGACCTTCCATCGCAAAGTTATAAGAGTTTTGTTTTTCTGATGCGAAACATCAGAATCATCACGAACTTTGCCGCCCCCTATCTCGCGCGCCATGTGACATTTGAAAAAACTTTTGATACCGTGAGCTCCTCAACTGGTCCACAGGGACCTCACCAAGTTTGAAGGTGATCGCACGAAAACTCTAGGAGGAGTTAGTTCAAATACCATTGCTGCGAATTCGCCAAAATCGCCAAAAAATGGCCAATCAACCCAAGATGGCGGATTTCCTGTTGGGTTTGGATCATGGTCATAATGTAATTTTTTCTTCATCCTGACCCACTACACATGTGTACCGAATTTCGTGCATGTGCGATATTTGTGTTGGTCATGGTGAATTTGGACAGGTGGCGCCGCACTTATTGGCCCCTCCCACATTCAATTTTCGACGCACATTCCCCGAACCTTTTTCAGACGTAAATTTACACCAGGATTGATGCGGTCACAAAAATTGGTGAGTTTTGGGGTATGGGAAAGGCCTCAAAAAGGCGATTCATTTGGGGGAATAATAAGAATAATAATAATAACTAGTACCGCAAGCGGTAATTGACGGGTTCGAGCTTGACGGCTCGCGAGTCCCTGTGCGTCCACGTCGCAGCGCGAGTCCTCTTCCTCATCTTCCGTTCATTCACCGCTTGTGGTACAGGTTATTTTCAGCTGCATCCCCTCGCAATGTCAGGCGTGTCCTTTTAAAATGGCCGTCTTCCTGTTGGGTGAAAGGCGTGTCCGTAAACGTGTTTAGGGAAGGTACCTTGACTTACATAACAAGTTTCGTGTGGATCGGAGAATGTCAGACTTTACTTCCTGTTTCGGGAGTTGTACTTCCTGTAAGGAGGTCATCCTTTACAGACATGTTCAGGGCGGGTCTGAGGTCTAACAGTGTGATTTCATCTATAAGTTGTTATTTTTGTGAAAAACAACTGATGGTATCAGAATTGAAGCTGAATTTTAAAAAATAACTAGTTATTTTTGTGATAGAACATCTGATGGTATAAGAATTTAGGGTGCATTTTCTCTTTTTTCCCTCTGTTACTTTTTCTCTCTTCCCATTTTCCCTGTTTTTTTTTTCCTTGGCCCCTCTTGCAGTACCTTTTGCCCCATCTTTCCCTTTCAGAGCAGCATGAGAAACTGTAAATGTTAGATTTGATAGATTTGTAGGCAAATGCCTCCATCATGTGGCAAACAAAGGTTACTGCAATGACAAACCACTCAGTAGAGTGGATCCTGTGCAGTGTTCTTATGTCAACACCATTGAACGATTTGTTATCATATTCAGCAAGCATCATCTACCATGTGTTTTTCATGTTTTCATTCATTTTGAGTATGATACAATGAAATTTGTTAAAGTTATAAGGGAAATTGTGAACTTGTATTTTCTGTTACCACCAGAAGGCGCTGTTTTCAAAATGTACAGTTTTTGGATAAGCATCTTCAGCAAGATCCCATCATCGGTCGTCACGAGTTTGGTTAAGATCTGACCTTCCATCGCAAAGTTATAAGAGTTTGTTGTTGTAGCGAAATACCAGACGTCATATTGTCTGCCGTCAACAGGGGGCACTGTTTTTGAAAATGAATATTTTCATATAGGCATCTTCAGGGATTGACTATCATCAATCCTAGCAAGTTTGGTTCAGATTGGAATAGCATTCGCAAAGTGGTAGCAGTTTGTTTTTTGTCGCAAATATCTGACTTTGTAGTGGTGTCATGGCAACACTGTTGAACAATTTGTTATCATATTAGGCACACATCATCTACCATGTGTTTGGAATGTTTTCCCAAATTTTGAGTTTGATACAAGGACATTTGTTAAAGTTATAAGGGAAATTGTGAACTTGTACTTTCTGTTACCACCAGGTGGCGCTGTTTTCAAAATTTACAATTTTTGCATAGGCATCTTCAGCAAAAGCCCATCATCGATCATCACAAGTTTGGTTAAGATCTGACCTTCAATCGCAAAGTTATAAGAGTTTGTTGTGTGTTGCGAAATACCATACTTCCTAGTGTTTGCCACCACCAGGAGGCGATGTTTTCAAAATTTACAGTTTTTGCATAGACATCTTTAGCAAGGGCCCATCATCGATTGTCACTTGTTTGGTTACTATCTGACCTTCCATGGCAAAGTTATAAGAGATTGTTGTGTGTTACGAGGAATCGTGATTTTCGCCAACTTTCCTGACCTTCTTCTTGTTCGCCGTGATACTTAATGAAAAGATTTTGATACCTTTGGATCCTCAACTTGTTCACAGTGACCTCACAAAGTTTCAAGGTGATCCCATGAAAGCTCTATGACAAGGGCGTTCACATACCATTGGTGCGAAATGGCCAAAATCTGCAAAAAATGTACTTTCAATCCAAGATGGCGGCTTTCCCGTTCATTTTAGAGCATAGGCTGCTTTGAATTTTTTGACCGTCCTGACCTAAGGAACGCGTGAGTACCAAGTTTAGTGCATGTACATTAAACGTGCTCCTCAGGAGGACAAGTTTTACGGGTTGTAAGAGTTTAGCCTTTTGTTGTGAAAAAT